>NC_056727.1:196553069-196618069 GCF_019279795.1 Protopterus annectens
TCTCCTTCTCAGTCTAGGCCTATTGTCAGCAGCAGCATCAGCACTGACCTCTGCATCTAGCACGTACAGATGTAGCAGAGCTGCAGCAGCCCCTAGCATTCTCTCAGTAAAATTCCCAAGTCTGTTCTCCAATGGTGCAGAGCATGGGGGGAAAATCAGATCATAGGGTGCATGCATACTTTATAGTGCTCTGCTGCAGATGCAGTTTTTGTGATTGGTAACTATGATGAATTCCACCTGTGAAGTACATCACTGAGATGTTGGAATGGCCTAGTGTAGGTGGGAAGGGACCATCAGTAATTTATATATGATTGGCTTTCTCGGCCAATTTTGTTTTAGTTTTTTGACAGCCTTTCTAGCTAAGCACTGCGTCACAGTATGCAAACCCATGCCACAGGTATAAACAATGCTCAGCAGTCAATAGACACATCCCCAAGCACGGACATGCTGAACATAGCTCAAACCAGCTTAAACATACACCCAAGGCTAAATACAGCTTAGCAGGCACTGGACACACCTACCTGCTCAGCTCAGTGGCACGGACGCAGCTGCCACTGAGCTCCAATGTGCTTAAAGTTATTGAAACACACTCCCTTTTGATGTCAGCTACCTCTTCTGTGGACACCAACATGGTTCTGGGGCTACACAGGTTTCATCTGCGAGCACGGATACCCATTTTTGCTATTCACTATCCCCAACTCATCTGTATACAGATCCATGCACACAACCTGGATACTACATTATTCCAGACTCTGCCTCCTTAGCAACCACAGACATCTACCATTGTACATACTCCATGCAAGGCCCTGTAATGCATTATTGTCACATAGTTCATTTTTTTTCCTTGTCAAGCTTTTAAATATTTTTTTTTTTTGCATAATGGCATGTTTGTGCACACTGCTGCATGCTGCGCAAGCATGATATGGTTATTTAAAAAAGCTTATTTTAAATATTTTGTCATTACATTTTGGACAAACAGGGCATTGTTTTGCACATATCTCTGTCTGATTTGCTATTTCTGATCTTCTCATAGGGCTTTTACAGCCCCTATTCACTTTTTCATTTCATGTACACAGAAATTGTCTGTGTACACTTCTGACAACAACATGGGATTTGCACAAATGTCTATCTGCTTGCTGGATCACTCTACACCCTCCTCCCTCATTTGCATGCAATTCACCTGCTTATAAGGTGATTTTCTCTATTTACTGGATCGCACGGCTGCTTACTTCTGTGTAAGCTCCATGCCACTATGCCTACATGGAAAATTAATCAATGTAGGTTCCATTGAAGTCCCCTCCTAGTCTTTTTGCTCATCCAGGGAGAATAGTCAGATTTTACTCTGCTAGTTCTGGGAGGGGCTTGGGAATTTAGGATATCTAAGAAGCTAGAGGTGAAGTATTGAACAGCTTCATTAAGGTTGAGGTTTTTAAGAGGAGTCCAGTTATAAACTTTTAGTGCATTAATAAAGCTGGCTGGATTGAAGTTTTTCTTGTTTCTTATTATCTGATACATAGTGGGCTTTTCTTGATATGCACGATGTCTTATTACAAAAGTTGGTAAGTGGTCACTTAGGCTGTCAGGAAGGCATCTGGACTGACTAATACGTATGGTCTGTTTGTTAGAATCCAGTCAACTATTGACTGTCTCTTGGTGGATTTGTCAATTCTAGTGGGAAACTGGATGAGCTGATAAAAAACATGGAGGTTGGTGAAGTTGGTGGGAGAGCTAAAGTTGCAAATTAACCAGTCGATGTTGAAGTCCCCCAAGAAGATGGTTTCATGTTGGAGGGTCTCTGAGGCCCAATCAAGTAGGGTCTCCAATGTAGGAATGTTGTTTGTGGGTGGTATATAGCAGCCAATTATAATGGCATTTTTTTCTACAGTTAAGTTTTAGTTTAGCAATTATAATTTCTGTATTAGGTAAGTTGGGTGTATGTATATTTATGTTTTCTATGTTTTGTTGATTTTGAAATAGTAAAGCTACACCACCTCCTTTTTTGAATGTACAATCACTTCATAAGATATTATGGCCAGGTAGTAGAATTTCATTATTGGAAGTGTTGGGTTTAAGCCAGGTTTCTGTCAGTAATACTAAGTCAGGAGAATACAGGGAAAGATTAGCATGAAGGTCATGGATCTTTCTGCTAATGCGTCTGACATTCATATTTAGTATGAGCAGGTCGTTGGGTTTTCTAGGTAGTTGGAATGTGTTAAGAGGTGGATTTTGGTTAGTTAAGTAGATGTCAGGATCAGATGGGCGAGGATTAAGATGAATGTCTCCACTTGCAGAGAGTCTAGCAGCAATGTGTACTTTGGCTTTTATAAGGTTAGTTAAGTACTTGTCATATTTAGAGGATAGTTTCTTGGTATGGTGAGAGGTTAAGATAAATTTAATGGTATAAGGATAGATGTTTATGTGTAGGATGTATGGGGAGATGGGGAGAGTGAGAGGTGTTGATATTGAGGTATGAGTGGTAGAAGTGGCATGGTGGGTAGTGCACAGGGAA
This sequence comes from Protopterus annectens, assembly GCF_019279795.1. Taxonomy (NCBI): domain Eukaryota; kingdom Metazoa; phylum Chordata; order Ceratodontiformes; family Protopteridae; genus Protopterus; species Protopterus annectens. The sequence goes on from NC_056727.1 coordinate 196,555,579, forward strand.
GTATGATATGATATGTGGTAATGTGTGCAAGTAGTATGCGAATTGTTATTGGCATTGATGTTATGCAAATATTTAAGTGAAGCATGTTATGTGATGATATAGATGTATATACTTCAAACACCTTGAGGCAGCCACTCAAACAGTGAAAATAAAGATGCCACCAACAAATCTGGTAGTGGCATCTTTATTTTCACTGTATGAATGGCTGGCTCAAGGTGTTTGAAGTATTGGTGTTTGTTTCCTTGGTGGCTGGTTGTGATTTCAGTTATATAGATGTATATGTTGATTGAGCTATGTGTGCTGTTAGCTAGGCTGGGATGTGTGTGTAGTGTAGTTGGTATTGGATATAATGGCTAAGTAGATAGTGTATCTACTGGCTTAGTTTGTATTACTTATGTTATCAAGGAGGAATGGGTGGAGTGTTTGTAAGAAGGGGTAGTGTGGGAGTGGTGTGATGATGATGTGAATGTGGTGTATTGTGGTTGGATGGAGACGAGGTATGGGAATGGCCTGTAGAGTATAAATCTGAGGAAAGTGGGGGTGGGTGGGAATGGGGTAGGGGAGAGGAGCGGAGTGAGCCCAAGCATAGCAAGGGTGAATGAAGCTGGTTGGCCCAACTCACGGAAGGTAGGAAGACCGGAAGCTATTGAAAACAATCATCCAAGTAAGATGAATGTTTTATGTGAATGTAAAAGAAAATGCTTTAGTGTGGCAGGAACAGAAGTAGTCAAAATAGGAGGGAAAGCAAGTACAAAAAATATATTAGCTATTTTGTGTATTTAGCTGGCAGAGGAGACTAGGGTCTAAAAGAAGATAGAGGTTCAAGTGGGTAATTAGTTTAGTCAGCAAGCAGTATTCTGGAGAGGGGTAAGTGAACCAGATAGAATACAGTGTTTGCAAGAAGTGGAATATAATTAGCAAAAGTGGGTGTCCTAGTAGGGGGAAGGCCGGAAACCAGGCTGACTGCAGGTAGTCAGGAAAGGGGAAAAATTTCCTAGAAAAATGGGGAAAGAAATCAAGGAATGATTAATGGGGTGTCAGAGAGATAGAGGGTAACAAGCTAAAGGTGATAAGACACAAAGGACAGCTACAAGAAAATTAACCATGGTTTAACTATAGACTGGGAGAGGTTCCGGTATGGTGATGTGCTTAACGCTCAGTTAACTTACAACAAAAAGGAGTGGAAGCACAAAGTAAAATACAGGGTATAACATACATAACGCTTGTGGATAATTTTATAAAGGTACCAGTTGGACTGGGTTGAGATGGTTCTCTGGTTCAGTCAGATGGAGGAATATGCCGCACTCTATTTTAAAACAGTGGTAAGCTCCTTAAAACCGTCAAAAGAAAATAAATGAAATAAATGAAGACTAGCACACCACCAAGGACCTGAAAACACTGTTGGGGATAGCAAAGAGGCAGGAGAAGAAAAATATGTAGATAGATAGCTAGATAGACAGACAGACAGACATAGATAGATAGATAGATAGATAGATAGATAGATAGATAGATAGATAGATAGATAGATAGAGATGCGTGTGTGTGTGTGTGTGTGTGTGTGTGTGTGTGTGTGTGTGTGTGTGTGTGTGTGTGTGTGTGTGTGTGTGTGTGTGTTAGGGTAAGGGTTGGGGATGAGTGAAGGATGGGTGTTATTTATTATCTATGTGTGAGATTGTGTATTTTTGGGTAAGGATAAGGATTAGGTTAGGAGATAAATGCAGTGTTGTTTGTGTTTCTGAGTCTGTCTTGTGTAGTGCCAGTGTTACAGGAAGGTTGTAATGATGTCAAAGTGTATGTTTAGGGTTGAGGGAAAAGGTAGTGTTAGGGTTAGGGTTAGCAGTGCACCTATTACTAAGGTGGTGCAGCGGGGCAGAGGCAGTAGCCAATTCTATATTCCAGAATAGTTCCATTCTATTCAAAAAGTAATTCTAAGTGTTCACTTCACTTGGATAACTCCATTTCTTCAACATGAAAAAAAAAAAATTTTTACATAGTGTGCTTATACAAAGTATCATATGATTGTTATGTGTCCTCTGTTGAAGTTTTCTATTAGCTATCTCAATGTAAAAGTAATGGTAAGAGGTACAGCTTGTTAATTAAACCACAAATTTTCCTCTTAAAATAGTTCCTGGCTCATCATCATCATCCTCAACATGCTTTTTCCTATCTTTCTACAAGGCTGGTATATCACATCATCTGTTGCCATCAGTCTCGATTCAGTACCAGTCTCCTACCTACTTCAACACTCATGCCTGACTATCACCGATCTTCTCTCACATAATCCATCCACCACTTTGATAGACATCCCTATTTCATCTTTTATTCTTCCTGTGTCTCCCAAATAGTCTTTACCAGACTGTTTTCTGCTGTCATGCACAAGTACCCAAACCACTGTTCTCTTTGACCTTCTCTGCAATTGGAGCTACTTGGATTTCTAATCGGATGTCCTCATTTCTTCTTCTGTCCTACGGTGTGCACCCTATCACCCATCTCCATCACCTCTAACTTCCTCAACTGCTCTGCCTTTATTGTCCAGATTTCTGTACAATACAGTAATACTGGTTGAACTACTGTTTTATATACCTTACTTTTAGTTTCTTTTACATTCTTCTGTCACACATTACCATTGACATTTTCTGCCAGTTGGCTGCAACCCCATCTGATTCTGTCTTTGACTTCATCATTCAGACGTCTCATTTCCCCAACTACCTCTCCCAGAATTTTAAAGCTATTAACTTGTTCTTCTATGTTCCCCTTCTATTTCAGTTTTCAGCTTCTTCTGATTTCCACCATTTGCTGCCATGACAACTATCTTATATGTACTCAGCATCAACTTGTGTGCCTTCAGTTGTGCAGTCCATTCTCCTATCATGTGATGAAGTTCTTGCACTGAGTCTGCTTGTAATTCCACATTTTGTGCATAAGGCAGGTTTGTTAATTTGTCCTCTCTGACCTGTTTGGTTATGTAGTCCATCACCAGTATAAAAATCAGAGAGCTCAGAGCTAAACCTTGATGAACACCCAGTCCAGTCTCACTGGAAACCCCTCTTTGAGTCCAAACACTGTCTGTACTTGTTTTAAATGAAATTGCATTCTCCCATTGACTTATTCAGTTTCAGTTCTACTGCTTCATTATTAGAATATTTGTCTTCATGGGATTCTGTGTTGTGATATGAATCCCATTTTTATGTAACATTCCTATGTGTAGTCACTGTTTTCTTTTTATCTTTTTTCACTGCTGAATTATTGTAAAAGGTTCTTGACTTCATCTTTTAGATTATAAGTTCTATAAGCAAATAGATTTTTTAACAGGTATTACTGTATATGATTTGAAAGGATCCACTTCAAGAAGTCAACTCCTAACCATCTGATAGCAAAATGAATGAGTCAAACTTGTCAAAAACATCCCCACAAAACTGCAGATGACATTATGGAAAAAAATATTACAGCTCAGCAAGCTCCTCATGGTGCCCTGCAGAGTCCTACAAGTGGCCGAGAGACAAAAGAGAGACTTTGGACTTGATTAAGTATTGTTTTTGCTTGTTGTTTCCCTGAAAAGCTAATTCCGCCTAAAACACAGCTTTTCAGTGCTTCTGTGGATCCCAAGTGATATCTGCATTGCTTACTGTACTTATTTCTTTGTTGCACTTGAAAAAAGTTACTGTTTGTCATTTTTGCATTTAAGTTACCTGTAACACAGTCACAGGCTACACACTCAAGTGCGCTAGCCTCCTCTGTGTATTTAAAGTAATTTAAGCGCTGCATTTCTGTTGTTTCTGAAAAAAAAAAAAACACAAAAAAAATCCTTGTTTTCCTGCCTTTCTGAACTAGTCTAGCCCAGTTTTCAGGCTTTGCTGAATCCAGGACTGTGGTAAAGGTTCCTGTGTTGCCCATATCATACTTGGATAGTTAGGTGGCTTCCTTGTTCACTGTGAGAGAGGGAACTGTGAGCAGCCTATCTGTCCGTGTAAGAGTGGTCCCAGCCCAGCAACTTGTAGCTCATTGGCCATTTTGGGCTAATTTCTATCCTTTTGATCTCCCTGGTATAAAAACCGCTTAGCGAGGTTTTGCATGGGTTTGCGTACTGCGCAGCGCTGTTTAGCTGCAGTTAAACTATTCCAGGCTCCACGAAGTCTGCACTTCAGTTTTTCACTTGAAACTTGATACACTTCAACCCAGCACTAGAAATAAGGCATTTTAAGACTGGCACTTACTAAAACTCACTAAAACTAGCACTAGCTTACAGCTGGCACTTCAGCCCTATAATCAGGAAGTATAAGACTCTTTACTCTTCCAATCAGCAATACAGCCCAAATCTATTCAGGCATGTTCAAGGGACAGCTTCAGGTGTACTCTCTGGTCCAGCTGGTGAATATGGGCATCCTGAGACAATGTTACAATTGCCTCATGTACACAGACAACCCCCTCCTCCTCCCAACCAACACAAACATATGTGAGAGATGCAGCTACACAGCCAAGCTGGAGGCTAAGCTCTCTTAACCCACGACTGGATCATCCAGTCACAAGGAGAAAGGCAACACTAGCACTACATTACCAGACTCACATAGACCAGCCATAGCTGCACCAGCAAACAACTCTCAGAAACATGCAAAAACATACTCGGAGGCTCTAAATAAGAACCTGCCTAAACAACAGAGACCTCCTAAGCATACACCCAAGCAACCGCCACCCCACAACAGAAACCAGGTAACACATACATCACAACATCAGTGTTTCAAGCAAAAACAGCCCCTAAGGCTAAATAACATAGCTAACACACTAGTAAGCAGTGATTCTATCATCAGGCACACAGACATCCCATTCACTAGACTGAACAAGGAGAAGGTTACCGTAAGTTGCCTGTCGGGTGCCAGAATCCGCCACATAACACATGCACTCAGGTCACTCCACAACAAGTACAGATATGACTCTGTCATTGTACATGTTGGTGTAAATGACCTGAGATGTACCTCCCTGGACTACATGAAAAGAGACATTGAGGAGCTCTCTGACCATGTAGCCCAGGCTGGTATGACTCTGACTCTGAGTAGCATCCTGCCTTCACCCAAAATGATGCCAGCATATGAAGAAAAAATGATCAGTTTCAACAATTGGTTAAACTACTGGTGTCATTCAAAGGGGATCCAGTACTTGTCAGCCTGGGATGACATGCTTGACAAGCCTCGTTGCTTCACCAGAGATGGCTTGCACCTGTCGCCCCTGGGCTTTTGATTACTGGCCAAGATTCTTACAGCCCCAATACTGCCTTTTTTAGGCAAGGCTCAAAAGACAAACCTGTCTCCATAAACAACAATAATAAACAAAAACTGAGGGTAATGCTGCTCAACGCCAGAAGTCTAAACCTCAAAATGCATGCACTCGAGGCTCTCCTTAGTATGGAGGAAATCGACGTATGTGCAGTGACAGAAACCTGGTTCAAGGCTCCAGAGAGCACCCCAGCACTACCAGGCTATAACTCCTACCATACCTTTAGGTCCCAAAACCAGGACTGGAACACAAAAGGAGGGGGTATGTCCATATTCATCAAGAACACCCACACCTCCAGGCTAGTAGCACAGCACGCAGAATCTGAGACCATCCAAGTGCAATTGACAGCGGGTTAATTGACTGTTCAATTTATAGCTTGCTACAGATCTCCCACCTTGTTTCAGGACCCTCACGCAGCATTCCTGAAAACATTAGAAAGTATGAAGATTCTACCCAACACCATGCTACTGGGTGACTTCAACTATCCAAACATTGATTGGGAAAACTACACAAGCTCAAATGCCCTAGCCCAGTGTTTCCTTGAGTTTATAAACTCAAACGCCCTGGAACAGCTGGTCACCACTCCCACAAGAGGTGACAACATACTGGACCTGGTCATCACCAACATGGGGAACCTATGTTCCACACCTGAGGTAAACTCGTCATTGGTAAGATCAGATCACAAACTAATCACACTGGACATCCACATCCCGACCCCCCCCCCCCCACGGTCAAGGAAATCAAGGTAAAAAACATCTCTAAAGCCAACTTCACACTCCTCAAGACTGAGGTGGGAAGTTTCAAATCTCCCAATCAAATGGAAAATGATGACCCATCGGCAGAATCCTTTACAAGCTCATTCTATGAATACCTTCAAGAATGCATGGACCGAGCCATCCCAAGTAAAACCAAGACCAACTCCTCAAAAAAGAGGAAGCCAGTCTGGTGGACCCCGGCCATAAATAAACTTTACAACAGAAGGAGGAAACTCCTGCAAGATAGAACAAAATCCCAAAATAAGAAGGCATCTCTGATTTACATCAGTAAAAAACTGCGCTCCCTCATTAAATCATCCAAGGCCAACTTCGAAAGAAAAATAGCTAATGACTCTAAGGATAACCACAAGGCCTTCTTTAACTATGTCAAGAGTCTAGGGACAAACTCTCAGATATGCTCCGAGCTAGTGCATAATGGCCATAAATACACTGAACCAACTGACATTGCCAACATCCTGGCTGACAAGTTCAAAGCAAACTTCACCCCCCCCCCTCTCCACCAAAGGGGCTAGCACCTATCCCATTAGAATGTGGCACTCCAGTTATCTCAGACACACAAGTAAAGACAGCCCTTGCAAAGGCCAAAAACAGAGCATCAATGGGACCAGATGGTATCCCAGGTTGTGTCTTACACGAGCTTCAAAATGAACTAACTCCCCATCTCAAAACACTATTCAAACTCAGCCTCTCTACAGGCTATGTACCCAAAGAATGGCATACAGCAACAGTCGTACCACTCCACAAAAGTGGTGCCACAACTGACCTTGGGGACTATCGCCCTATAAGCTTGACTAGCTTGGTCTGCAAAGCCATGGAACGCATTGTCATGGAGCTCATTAACAGGGACATTGGGAACCTCCAGACACTGGACCCCACCCAGTTCGGCTTTGTTAAAGGCATATCTTGCCTCCTGAACTTGGTCGACTTCTTTGAAACAGTCACCAAGGCCATAGATAAAGGGAAGGTGGTCCACACAGCATATCTGGACCTCGCTAAGGTGTTCAACACCATCCCACACTCAGGAATCATAGACAAACTCACCAGCTTAAATATCAACCCCCATGTCACGAGATGGGTTGCCAATTGGCTCTCAGACAGAACCCACATGGTAAGAGTGGCAGGCACCATGTCTGACTCTAAACCAGTCACAAGTGGAGTCCCACAGGGGTCAGTCCTGAGACCCTTCCTGTTCAGTATATATTTCTCCAAAGTACAGGCAAATGCGGAGGGACTGTGGCTAACCAAGTTCGCAGATGACTGTAAACTGGGTGCAATAATTGACTCTCCGGCTGACACACACATCCTGCAAAATGGTCTCTCAGAGACAAACGCCTGGTGTCAAAGTCACGGCCTCAAGCTAAATGCCAAAAAATGTATAGTATTCCCATTTGGGAAAAACAAAGTACCTACAAACTACCACAAACTATCTACTACACTACAAACTACCACATAGATGGGAATCCACTAAGTACAGAAGAAGTATTAGGGACCTGGGTACCCAAGCAGATAGCATGCTCTCCTTTAAGAACCACATAGCCAAAATGGTCAGGAAATCCTTCTATGTGGCACACCTGATCACAAAGGGTTTCTCATCCAGATCCAAGGAGGTGATTGTGCCCCTTTACTCCTCACTCATTAGGCCCATAATAGAGTACAATGCCCCATTTGGGATGTACCTCACTAGACACCTGCAACAACTAGAAACACCACAGAAATACCTCACTAAGAGGATTAAGGGCCTTAAGCAATTACCCTATGAAGCACGACTATAAAAGCTCCAGCTGCTCTTCTCAGTCGCTTACCGTCTGCTCAGAGGTGACCTATGCCTGACCTATAGGGCCATGTCAAACCCTGAACTAATGGACATGCTTCACCTCAAAAAAACAAGATCCCTCAGAACCACTCGTTCTAGCTACTTGAACCTATGCACAACAATAAACAGGACATACTGGAGGGATAGATTCCTGTTCCAGTGACTCCCCTCACTCTGGAATAGAATCCCAATCCATATTCGACAGAGCTCCTCTCTGACCCTCTTCAAGAGAAATCTTGATGAGTGGATGGGTAATTGCAAGTTCTACCCTGGGATCACTTCAGGAGCCCTGTTAGACAGAGGCCCAGGTTACTAATCTAATGGGGAGGTGAAAGCCATCACTCTGTGGCTAGGCTTATAAATGTCCCTGGGCAGATAGCCTAGTACTTACCTATGAAGCTATGAACAAACTCCCCGTACATCTTATTCCCTTACTTACATGTTCCAACTCCATTGCACATCTGTGGTGAAAACAGAAACACCATGAGAGGACGAAAAAGTCAGCCCAGCCAATTGTGATCTTGGAGAGCAGCAAACAAGATAAAATCATTCCGGGATGTATATATTTTTTCAGGAAATGGGATTAGGATGTAGATTTCAGGAATTTACAATTCAATAGAAAGTAGGACTTCAGATTTTGAAATGAAATCTGATTGTTTCATTTCACTGTGTGAGCAGATAAGTGGTCTGTTCCCAGGAATCAGTTTCAAACATGGTCGCAAAGCTTTATCAGAAAAGTTTACTCAATAAATACTATTACTATTTCAGATAACCTTCAGCAGCACAAACTCATTATATATTCATGACTATTGCAAAAATAAAATTAGAATTAATACAGACTAGTACAACATTCATGACACTTATTATTGATTTATTACATATTCATAAATAATACAGAAAACTGACAGATACTTCTAAATATTGTAAGATATCCAATGGCCTAATCATCTTTTTCCAACTGTATGGTGCTTCTTTGGTCCCTACCTCAGTCTAGCCTAGTGACTCAACCAAAGTTTACTAACAAAACCATTGTCCACCACACCTGCTATGTTTTTAAATCTTTTTATTGTTTTGCCAAAAAATACATAGAAGAAGAAATGACATTTATTATAACCAGTTTCAATGGGCTCCTTTATAAATAATCACATCATATTTAATAGGCAAGAGATCATTAATATCCAAAACACCTAAAATCTAAGATTACTAGGCAACCCACATAATGTCAAATCTCTCCCAATGCATGTCCTAACAACTTTTTTATCAGGGGCATCATACTACATAGATTAGACAAGTGTTATTATTTTTTACAGGGATGCTGTCAGTGATCAACCAAGATATTTTAGGCAATATTTCTCTGGCCTTGGATTGGAATACTTTAATGTGTGCTAACTTGTTTGTCTGGGCTGTGGATGTGAAAACTTAAGACGTTTACTGAATAAGACAGTGTGAGTTGGTACATATGTTTTCAAGTAAAATAAGTCTATAACTTTACTTGTTGTCATTATTTATTAAGTGTAATTCATGCACTTTTCTCCAAAAGTCACCATTTTAGGAGGGATTAAGTGGGAGAAAAATCTGAGTCACAATCATGCACTTTTCTCCAAAAGTCACCATTTTAGGAGGGATTAAGTGGGAGAAAAATCTGAGTCACAATCAGAGATATTTGAGAGGTATGCCATCAGACATTGTGGCTATAACTCTAGGGTGGCGGCTGGGGTTGGTTAAATGAAAATAACTGGCCATCTTGTCATTTGCTCAGTTTAAAAACAGTCACTATCTGGCTTTGCAGGAATAGTCTGCATTTGTCAGAAGTAAGATGGACTACATAACTGGACAACTGATATGCACAGATAGACTAGGCATAATTGCTGTGGCTGTCTTCTTTGGGGGGAAATAACTAACTGCCTGCTGCTGCTTGCTTATTATTTCAGCTTTGCAGGGCTTGTGTGATTATGTGAACCAATGTGCAATATTTTGCTGTGTGGCAATTGTTTGGAACAAAGGTTAAATACATCACATGGTCATCATCTTTCATCACAATCAGATGGTTGAATCATAGAAGTGCCAAAAACTGTTTGATAGAGGTTGCCTGGATGAAAATACCTGACCATTTTGTCACTTGCTCAGTTTGTAACAGTCATATCCATTCTCTCTCTCTCTTTTCTCTTAAAAAGGGGATAAATGTATCACAGAATACCCAGAACTTTAGAACTTAATGGGGCTGGTTGCCACAACACACCAAGGCTGTTTAAGTGTATTTTGACATTGGCTTAGTAACTGCCTCTGCCCTGAACACTTTCTAGCCAAAAAACAGCCATGCTCATTGCTCATAGGTGTACAGAGAAGGTCAATGTAGTTGTGTGGGGTGCTGGGAATGATGTCATTATTTCTTTAACATTCCAAACAAATGTCCAAGGTCAATGTATCTTGTGTTGGACTGAGGGACAGTGTAGTCATTTTTTCCGTTAACTTTTCTCAAAAACTTCAGAGAGGTGCATATAGAGTCACTATAGCTTGTGTAGTAGCACTCTACTGTCTCTACAAGTAACAAGTTGTAAACATTACTGTAATCATTAAGTTTTTGTATCTTTTTCCTCACAATCAAAATCTGATGCATATGCATGTGACTATCTTTGGGAGGGGGGTAAATAAGCATATCCTTTATGTATGTCTGACAGCAAATATGTTATCTGATTTTTTTCAGGTTTGTCTCAGTCTGACACCAGAAGAATACGCAAAAGGTTGCTGTCTATTGGGGGGTAGGGGTGAGGAGGCATGTTGTATATCAACATGACAGCAGCTTGAAATATGACTGTGGGCATTATGCCTTAATTTAATCACAATTTATCATCAGAGGGGATGCACAGAAATTGGCTACCTATTTTAAGGTGTGGTTGGGAGCAGGTTATCACTAGATCAAAAGTTAGGGGAGTAAAGCTCTAAAATTCACCTCAGAAAATATGTAACCCCATGGCTTCTGGATGTTTAGCAGCCCCCAGACCCCCCTGCTTAATTTGCTTAACAGAGAGTAGTTTGGGTCATTTAGGGTGTGTTAAGAAGATGCAGGAAAATGCAAATTTGAAGAGGAAGACTAATACCTTTCCCTAATTATGTTTTTCATTCAGGCCTTAGCCAGTTGAAAAGGTTTTTTAAAAAAGCTCCAGAATACATCACAGAACATCTAGAAATCTCATGGCTTCTGTTGGACCTAGCGGCACCCAGATCCCGATCTTAATACAGTTACTTCCACTGCAGTTATTAGACTGTTGTCTTGGTCAGTTAGAATGTGCTGAATGGATACAGGAAAAACAAAGCTGAAAAGTTAGACTCATTTTTTTTCTTTGATCACATTTTTGTTCAGGCAATCACTGAATGAAAATTGTTGTTTCAAAAACTCTAAAATGTACCTCAATAAAAACCCATGGCCTAATCATATCTACACAGTTAGCAAAGTGCATCTGTGCTTAGATAAAACACTTTGACCAAATTAATGAATGAGTAACTGAAGAAAAAATGAAGAGTAAGAAAAACAAGGAAAAAATAAGTAATCCGGATGGTATGAGTAGGCCAGGATGGGTTGATCTGTTGGGGGGAGTGGAGTCTTTTCACCTAGAGAGCCATTTTACCTAAAGCTGTTCCCCACTGCGACCTACTTAGTCTGCAGCAATGTACTTGATGCCATTCCACATACAATTTTGTGAGCAAAACAGACAGGCTTACACATGATCCTTGGAGACGTAACATGGGTAATGTTAGCTGCACTATCAGACAGTGAGTTATAACAAGTAAACTTCCTCCATATGAAAGAATGATAACCCATGTGGGTCACTGGTTGAGGTCTGTCCTCATAAGTGAGTTTACAGAAATCCTGGAACAAAATATTTGTCTTTTTCTTGACAACACAAATGCATTAAACAGAGATGATATAAAAGTAGTTATAGACAGGGTGATAAGAGGCTTGGCAAAGTTTGAAAACTGGTCTAAAATTTGGAAACATAAGTTTAATAAATAATAATGCACCTATGTGTAAACAACTCAAACAAAATCATTCAACTTGTGGAAAGGGGGTAGCATCAAAAGAGGCCTGGCCTTGGAATAGTCTTATCAGATGCCCTAAAAGGGTAATAACTAGTGTGATAAATAAACAATAAATGTTCATATAATGCTTAAACATACAAGACGAAACTGTACTATATAAAAATACATTGTTATCCATATTTATAGAGCTGACAAGGCCCCCATCTGGAGTAATGTGCATATATGGGATATAATGACATAAACAAGATGAGTCTCTTTACAGGACGACAACAAAAATGGAGCATGATCTGGTCGAAATGCAATATAAATAGATTACAAGAGCATAATATAAAATCACGAAGAACTAACATAACATAACGTAACGTAGCATAACATAACATAACATTAACACTAACATTAACAAAACATAAACATTAATGAAGCATAAACATAACAACTACAGCCTCTTACGAGAAGGCATTAATAGCTTCATAGCTCCTGTCTCCACTGACTGCAGACACCAGTGCATTGTATAAACACCTATAAAATTGTATTTACTCAGCCATTCCTGATAGAGTCAAAGCAAGATCCTCAATTAAAAATAAGCCTGCCTAGTGGACATCGACCATAAACAGGATTTATTATAAGAGGAAGGAAATGCTGTCTAAGAGCAAGAAGCAATGATCTCAGAACTGGAACAACACCCTTCCTAGCTTGAACAAGCAAATAAGACATTTTGTAAAGTCCTCTAAAGCTAACTATGAATCTAAATTAGCATCCCTAGCTAAGGATAACTTTAAGGCATTCTTTAGCTACATCCAAAAACTTAAAAGAAAAGCCTAGATTTACACTGAACTAGTAATGAATGGTACCACATATACTGAACCAGTGGAAATAGCCAATCTGCTAGCAGACAGGTTCAGTGAAAACTTCTCTCCCCTGTCCCCACCACACACCCCAAAAACATTCCTACCACCTATTCTCCACCTTGTATCTCTAAAGAGCAGGTCTTAACTATTCTCTCCAAGGCCAGAAACACAGCCTCTATGGGACCTGATAACATCCCAATCTGTGTTCTCAATGGTTTAAAACAGGAGTTAGCAACACCCTTAGGTACTCTTTTCAACTACAGTCTAAGCACTGGTTTTGTCCCTGCTGAATGGAGAGCAGCTACCATCATCTTCTTGTACAGGGGGGGGTGCATCTACCGACCCTGAGAACTATAGACCCATTAGCCTAAACAGCCTTATCTGCACGGCCATGAAGGGAATCATCATGGGCCTTGTCAACAAAGATATAGATGACCTTCAAACACTTGACACAATCCAGTTTGATTTTGTTAAAGGGGGATCCTGCCTGTTGAACCTGGTCCACTTCTTCGATACTGTCACCAAAACCCTGGATGAAGGCAAATCTGTGCATATGACCTACCTACACTTGGCCAAGACCTTTAACACAATCCCCCACTCAGGCATCATTGAAAAACTCACCCAATTGGGGGTCAACCCATATAGTGTCAGGTGGGTTGCAAACTGGCTCCCCAACAGAACATATCCAATCAAAATTGGAGACACCACCTCCACCACAGATCCGTTACTAATGGTGTTCCACAGGGATTGATGCTGGGGCCCCTATTGTTTGGACTCTACTTCTCAGAAGTACAGCTAAACACTAAAGGTCTGTGGCTGACAAAGTTTTCTGATGACTGCAAACTGGGAGCAGTCATTGAGTCCTCAAATGATGTCACCATTCTGCAAGAAGGACTTACACAAACCAATTATTGGTGCCAAAGTCATGGTCTTAAACTCAATGCAAAAAAAAAAATGCATTAGCATCACCTTTGGCAAATTTGATGTCCATGCAGATTAATATATTGATAACAACACCCTAAGCTCTAAATCAGTGGTGAGAGATTTGGGAACACAGGCTGAAAGCAACCTTACTTTTGATTGTCATGTCTCCACAGTGGTAAGGAAGGCCTTCTACTTTGTTCACCTCATAAGCAAGGGCATAGCTTCCAGAACAAAAAAGGTTATAACCCCCCCCCCCAATACTCTTCCCTCATCAGGCCAATAATAGAGTGCAATGCTCCCTGCAAAGGCACCTGCAGCAACTGGTGAGACCTCAAAGGATCCTCACAAAGAAAATTCAAGGTTTTCAGCACATGTCTTACATGAACAGACTGAAATCACTGTCACTATACTCTGTATCATATAGGCTACTCAGGGGTGACCATACAGAGCAGCCTCTGATCCTGCCTTAATGGAAATGCTGTACATTCATAAGTCAAACAGTACATGATTCACTTGCTCTAGGGATCTTAATGTAGTATGTGACATCAATAGGACCTTCTGGAGAGACAGATATGTCTCCCAGAGGTTGTCTCTCCTCTGGAATAAACAGGTTAAATAGAGCCCATCATTAACCCTTTTTAAGTGTAACTTGGATGACTGAGTGGGAAACTGCAAATTCACCCCAGGGGATTCACCTGTGCCCTCTTGGATAGGGGCAGTTGGTGCTTATTTAGATCTGTTTATAACAAGACCATATCGCTAGACCCTTAAGGGAACAAGGGTTGAACTTGGCTAGACTTGTAAGGGAGCTAGGGCCATTAGCCTAGTAACCTCCTATGAATGTATGAACCTATAACTATAATCATAACCATAACCATAACCATGGCCATAGCCATAACATAAACATAAACATAAAAACAAACTTAACAGATAATGAGAACAAATGGACAGAGTTTGAGGGCACAAAGGCAGCAACTCAGGGGAGATAAAAGGAAGTGTTATTTCATACTAGAAGTGGATGATAGTTGCAAACACCTTCAAAAACAGATAGCAAAAATAGTAACTGAATAGCAATTGAATTGAATACTGTAAGAGACAGAAATAAAATCATTCTATGAAGACTGGGTTAATGGGAAGCAGGATCTCCAGCTTATCCAGTTAATAAAAGGGTAATTAGATGAGCCATTCCATCCCTACTGGCTGTCAAAACCTGCATTTCTGAGTTATGTGTTTTACTTAATTTATTGAGTAATGGCAGATGGATAACAAATTGAAATATTTTCCAAATGAAGATCCATAGGGGTCAGCTGTGTTGAAAACACTGTGGCAGTGAACAGTTGTAACAGTATTGAGAACTACACCTATTTGGACCTGTTTGAATCTGTCAAGATTAAATGCTTTATCTTGATCATGGGTGACTTTAACTTCCCAAAAATAGACTGGAAGAAATACTTATGCCAGAACGCAAATGCGTAGAGATTCCTTGATTTTGTCAATGGAAGCGTCTTGGAACAGCTAGTCAATACCCCCATAAGAGGTGATAATATCTTGGACTTGGTATTAACCAACATGCGTAACCACTGCAGCATCCCTATAGTATCATCCACCATGGTAATATCCCATCACAAAGCTATCACAAAGCTGTCACTTTTGAAGTCACCATCTCCTCAACCCCCCTCTAGCTATGATCAGACATAAAAACTTCTCCAAAGCTGATTACAGCCTCCTAAGGGATGGTATAAACAGCTTCACGGCCTCTTCTCCCTCTGTAGGAATTGGCACCAATATCCAAAACTACACCAAAGCACTATAGAAGCATTTATATAGATGCATGGCATCAGGAATACCTGACAGACTAAATCCTCCTCTGCAAGGAAGAGTAAACCTGTCTGCTGGACATCTGCAATAAATAAATTCTATAACAAAAGGAAAAAAAATTGCTGTCCAAGACCAAGAAGAAGCAGGTGACCAATTGGAAGCAATGTGTCCTTAGCCTAAATAAGCAAATAAGAGCATTAGTCAAATCCTCCAAAGCAAACTTCCAATGCAAATTGGCCACATCTACTAGAGGCAATCATAAGGCCTTCTTCATATATGTCCGCAACCTCAAAGGAAGCACCCAGATCTGTTCAGAACTAGTGGTCAAGGACACTACATA
Organism: Protopterus annectens; assembly: GCF_019279795.1. Taxonomy (NCBI): domain Eukaryota; kingdom Metazoa; phylum Chordata; order Ceratodontiformes; family Protopteridae; genus Protopterus; species Protopterus annectens. The sequence goes on from NC_056727.1 coordinate 196,571,404, forward strand.
TATAAATGCCGTAGATATAGCAAACTTGCTGGCTGACAGATTCAGTGAAAACTTTACCCCTCTGTCCCTCATCAGTAAATCAGGACATCCCCAGTACCTGCCACCTTCCCCTTATATCTAGGGAACAGGTCATCACTGCTCTCTCAGAGGCAAAAAATACAGCCTCCATGGGACCCAGTAACATCCCAGGCTGCATTCTGCATGAACTCAGGCAGGAACTTGCAGCACCATTGGGCACCCTATTCAACCAAATCCTGAGTACTGGCTTCATTCCAGCTGAGTTGAGGACAGCCACTGTCATCCCCTTTACATAAAGGTGGAGCGTCCACCGATCCGGGAAATTATAGACCCATCATCCTAACTAGCCTGACCTGCAAGGCCTTCGAATGGATTATCATGGGCCTCATTAACAAGGACATTGGCAACCTCCAAACACTTGATCCCACACAGTTTGGCTTCATCAAGGGGAGGTCATGTCTGCTAAATTTGGTTGACTTCTTTGAGACAGTCACCAAAGCCATAGATGAGGGGAAGACAGTGCACACCACCTACCTTGACCTGGCCAAAGCCTTTGACAATATTCTCACTATGGCATAATAGATAAACTCTGTCAACTAGGCATCAATCCATATATTACCAGATGGGTAGAAAACTGGCTCACTGATAGAACCCACGTAGTCAAAATAGGGAAAGCCACCTTAAGCAGTAGACCCATAATAAGCGGCTTCTGTTATTTGGGATATACTTTTCTGAGGTGCTTGCCAAAACCAGTGGGCTATGGCTGACCAAGTTTGAGATGACTGCAAGCTGGGTGCTGTGCATCAATTCCCACAGTGATGTGGACATCCTCCAAGAGGGTCTCACTCAGACAAATGACTGGTGCCAGAAACATTGCCTCAAGTTGAATACCAAAAAATGTATCATCATCCCCTTTGGGGAGAGTGATGTCCCCACTAATTATCACATTAATAACCATGTCCTAAACACGCAATCAGTCATGAGGGATTTGAGCACCCAGATTGATAGCAACCTGACTTTTGACCACCATGTTGCTTCTGTTGTATGGAAAGCCTTCTACGTGGCCCACCTCATAAGTAAGAGTATCTCATCCGGGAACAAGGAGGTCATAATATCCCTGTATTCTTCCCTTATAAGTCCCATTTTTGAGTACAATAGCCCTTTCGACATGTACCTTGCAAAGCACGTGTAGCAGCTGGAGAGACCACAGAGGTTCCTCACCTGGAGAATCCAGGGCCTCAAACATCTACCATACACAAGAAGGCTAAAAGCCCTCTCCCTCTACTCAGTTTCATACAGACTCTTCAGAGGTGACCTCTGTCTGGCATACAAGGCGATCATGGACCCCACCTTGATGGGACTGCTGCATATCTGCAAGTCAAGCTCCACTCGAGTAACCCACACACGTGGCCTCAACTTGGTCTGTGACATCAACAAGACTTGTTAGTGGGACAGCTTTGTGTCCCAGAGACTCCCTCATCTATGGAATAGACTCCCTCTCCACATCAAGCAGAGTAGCTCTTTACCTCTTTTTAAGCACAACCTGGATATCTGGATGTGAAACAGAAAATATATCCCTGGGATTCCACCCGTGTCCCTGCTGGACAGGGGCATTGGATGCTGCTTTGTGTAAACATAGACTTAACTCTTGGCTAGACTTATAAGGGCCTCAGGGCTAATAGCCTAGTAACCTCCTATGATCCTATGATCCTATCACATGCATCAGATGTTAGCAGGAAATTGCCATATGAAAACTGTATCCTCTCTTGGAACATGGCTGCCCAGGGTCCTATCTCACCACTCATGAACTATTTTGCCTTTTTCTGTGAATAAACCGGTGAAGAGCAGATTTCCTATATGAAAAATATGGTTTGGAGTTCTTCAACTAAACTCATACCTATATTTCATACCTGTAACTTTAATATCATGTAAATCAAGTGCTCTTGACTGCTAGGCTGAGTAATGCAAGAGGCAGCGTTAGATCTGCCCTTGCTATAATCTTTGTAAGAAATGCTGCTGTTAATACATGTTTTTCCTGTTATCCTACTTGGCATTTCTAGGAGTTATTCTTAGTCTGACAACAATTATTTATCAGTGATTGCTGCATGCTTTCAAAATTGTATGAAGGTTTATGGGTCCTTACATCAGTCTTGCCTAGTGTCTCAACCAGCATTTGCTAATGAAACCACTGTCTACCTCAGCTACTGTTTTTTAATCTTTTTTATTGTTTTGCTAAAAACAAAGAAAACAATTACATAACAGAAGAAGGCATGTTAACAATGGGTTTCACTATGAATAATCACATCTTATTTAACAGGTAAACAATTATTGAGGTGCACTGTGTCCCACTTAATAGTTTAGTCCTTTGGTAAAAACATCATGGCAGCTTAGCAGGAAAAAAAATCTCAGTTTCACAGCATTGTCTGGAATTTAATCCTGCCCTCCTGTTTCTATGCAGTTTTGCATCTTCTACTCATTTCTGAATGGATTTTTTTCTAGGGTCTCCAGTTTACTCCCACCTTCTAAAAACATGCTGATTGATGACCTACATCAACGTGTCCATATATATGGCATATTTACTGTAATTTTGTTGTTTAGGTCATGGTTAATGATAAGGCCTAGTTCGCTTCCCTTGTTAATCTTCCTTCTTGGCACATGTTTGCCCTATTCCTTCGCATAGCACTAGTGCTCTGTAATTCAATTTACCTCTCACCACAGGCATTCCTTTGCTTTACCTTTGTATCAAAATCTTCAGAGTTACTCATTGTTGAACTGACATAGTAGCATTTAGCTCTACAGTATGAAGAAATGGATTATATTGACTGTTCTTTATTTGCATTGTTCATTACAGTTGTTTGGTATACTTGTGTGTCTGTGCTAATTGGTATGGTATAACAGCACCTGACAATAAATTCTAACAGAGCTGTAACAGATTGTCATACCACTGTCTTAGTCTGGTATAATCATGAAGGTTCACATTTAATTGCCTGACCATAACTTTAGTCATCGTGATTACAGACTACAGTAGTGTGAGCCATAAGTCATGCTATGAAAGGTATGACAATGTAAAATTAAACTGAATTAAATTATTTTGATCTTTGAGGTAGATGCCCATAGATGAGTAACCTGAAAAAAGTATAAAATGTAAGCCTTCACTCAGCTACTAAATGAAGGGGCAAAGTGGGAGGAGGGAGTGGAGCATTGTATGTTAATACTACAATGTATACAGTAAGACTTCGGATGTGTATACCTGACTGTGGTATCATTTTGTTAGTGTAAAGTCCAAGCAGAGGCATACAACACCCATCTGCATCCTAATGTGCTATTATTTTATATGTTATACAATGTGCATGGTTGCGTTTGTACACAAAATATTGACATCAGGCTTGTGAATGCTGGCAAGTTTTCAAAGAAAGAAGCTGACAAATCAGAAAGAAGAGAAGAAAAGACTGAAACAAAAATTGGAACAGTTGGCAAAATGACATGAGCTGTGTTTGAACAACAGAAACTAATGCTTTTGGTAAAAAAAAGGACAAATTAAAGATGACATTTGGATAAAACTTTTATGCAGAGTTAAGTTTATGTGCAAATTAGTTATTTTAAGACACATCAAGAGCATTTACTAACATGGATAATTGTTTATCATTCAGCTATACTGACTTGCTGGTAAAAAGTCCTTGGAAGATGCATCTGATTCATTAAAGTATGATGCTAAGTGTTTTTTTTGACAACTGAAAATCATGATATATGAATGGCTTTCATAGTGTCATTTGCATATATTATTGCTTTTCAAAAGTAATGCAGAGTGACCTTCTTTCCTAATAAGATCAGTAATTTTCATCTGTCTGCCATTTAGCACAGAGAATTAAGGTGACAAGCTCCTATAGTCCAAGAAGTGATTCCCTCAGCAGGGGTGTACCTACTCTGTAACTCCAAGTAATTTATTTAGATGGTATTGCTAAAAAAATGAGACTTGTCTCTAATGATTTTACATAGTTAAAAAATAAATAAAAAGGCAAGCGAGAAACAATTAGTATTTAAAATATGTAACTGCTCTCAAATGAAGTATCAGTGCAAAGCTTTGTGTTCTTTTGCATATAATAAGAACTTATGTACCGGGTGGGTTTGCATCAACCTGTTAAAGGAAACTGCAGCACTGAGCGGCTTTATAAAAGAATACTATAATACTGCACTGTGCCTTCTAATATTGATACAAAAGAGTTGTCAACTTATATTGAAAGAGAGGTGAACTTAATGGCACTGCAGGTACCAAAACATTTTTAGATTATAAAATGGAAAGGAGACATATAAACGTGGGCTGTTGTACAGGTTACTTGCATCATAGAAACCTACATTCAAATCATTTTACAGGAATTGTAGTGAATTTGCAAACATCCCTTAAGCTCAAGACCTTCAATAACTGCAGAATGCTATAAATTCATACTACATAGCAGAAGTTAACTGAATTGCAGAACATGGTAATTTTGGAGATGTGATGTATGAAATGTGGAGAAACAGATTTGTGTGACATGATTTAAAAAAATAAAAATAAAAAATAGATTACTATGAAAGAAGCCCCAGTACTATTGTTTGAAATGTTAAAAGACAGACTTATGAATGGCATGTATGGTAAGAACATTAAAGAAAAGATAATAAGGCTTAGCATTAGATAAAACATTTGAGACAATCATGTATATGGAAGCAACATTGTTACCTAACTGGAGTTGGATATGATAGACTATGCTGTTAATAATGTAACTACTAAATGAAATCAACCAACAATGTAACTACTAAATGAAATCAACCATCTTTTTGTTGTAGTATGATGTCCTGTCATTGGCCTAAAAAAGCAATACCAAATCACAGAACATATTGATCACATAAACTAGTATCACAATACAGGACACTAATCAAATGCGCAAAAGGCAGCACAGCATTATAAGCGGTAAACAGACAGAAGTACACACAATGTGTCTAACGTGCAAGAAGTGGGCAATACAAAAATCCATAAGGCAGAAGGTATACTGTCAGAAAATATACAAAGTGATAACAAGAGATTTAAATCATGTGGGTAACCCAGAGGTAGTAGGAATGAGACTGAAAATTGAATTATCATGTTATATAAAAAGAATGCTCCCCATTTCTATTGCTGATTATAGTGAAGCATCTATACCATGCCATTGAAGAATTAAGAGGTAGTGCTGGAGCCTTCCTTACCTTCAGGTTCTTCATTACATTGTAGTAACACTGGTGGTAATAGCAGCATAAGTCATAATGTATCTCATGACAACAGCAAAGCGGTATGGAATGTTCATAGGTTCATAGGTAGGTACTAGGCTATCAGCCCAAGGGTCTATGTAAGCCTAGCCAACAAGGTTCCCTGGTTTACACCACCCAAGAATGTTATTTTCCTGTGCCACTGTCGAGCAGAGACACAGAAGTGATCCCCGGGGTATAGTTCCTATTTCCCATCCACTCATCAAGATTTTTCTTGAAGAGTGCTAATGAAGAACTTTGCTTGACATAGATGGGTAGCCTGTTCCAGAGTATGGGAAGTCTCTGGGACAGGAATCTATCCCTCCAGCATGTCCTGTTTATTGTGGTGACAAGGTTCAGGTCCCTAGAGCATGTAACTCGGAGGGATTGGGATTTCTTTAGATGCAGCATGTCCAACAGCTCTGGGTTTGACATAACTTTATATGTTAGGCAGAGATCACCTCAGAGTAGGCGATATGCTACGGAGTAAAGCTGGAGTTTTTTGAGGTGGTCAGTGTAGGGTATTTATTTGAGGCCAGTAATCCTCTTTGTGAGCTTCTTCTGTGGCCTTTCCAGTTGCTGCAGATGTCTTGTGAGGTACATTCCAAAAGGGGCATTGTACTCTATAATGGGTATAATGAGTGTCGAGTAGAGGGGAACAATGACCTCTTTTTTCCTGGATGAGAACCCTTTTGTGATGAGGTGTGCCATGTAGAAGGATTTCCTGACTACTGTGGTGATGTGACAATCAAAGGAGAGACTACTGTCCACCTGGGTCCCAAGATCTCTTATCACACATTCGGTGTTAAGTAGATTGCTGCCTATGTGATAGTTCATGGGTACAGAGTTTTTACCAAAGGGGATGACACTGCACTTTTTGGAATTGAGCTTGGGCCATGGCTCTAACACCAGGCATCTGTCTAAGCGAGGCCCTTCTGTAGGATGTCCACATCATTTGGGGACTTGACTATGGCTCCTAGTTTGCAGTCATCTGTGAACTTCATTAGCCAGAGGCTTCTGTGTTAGCCTGTACTTCAGAGAAGTAGATACCAAACAGGAGAGGTTCCAGGATGGAACCCTGTGGTACTCCACCTGTCACTGCTTTGAGGTTAGATTTGGAGTCTGCAACTTTTACAGTGTGGGTTCTGTCAGTGAGCCAGTTGGCAACCCATCTTGTGATGTAGGGATTTATATCCAGTTTAGTGAGTTTAGCTATAATTCCAGAATGGGGGATGGTGTTTAAAGCCTTAGCGAGGTCAAGATAGGCTGTGTGAACCACCTTACCCTCATCTACGGCTTTGGTGACTGCCTCAAAGAAGTCGATCAGGTTCAGGAGGCATGATCTGCCTTTCACAAACCCAAACTGGGTGGGATCCAGAGTTTGGAGGTTACCAATGTCTTTGTTTATGAGTTCCATGGTGATATGTTCTATGGTCTTGCAGACCCAGCTCATCAGGCTAATAGGTTGATAGTTCCCGGGATCAGTGGTGGCTCCCCCTTTGTGGAGGGGGATAACTGTTGCTGTGCACCATTCAGTGGGCACAAAGCCTGATGCGAGGCTATTATTGAACATGGTGCTTAAGTGGAGAGCCAGTTCATTCTGAAGTTCATGTAAAGCGCAGCCTGGAATGTTGTCCGGTCCCATGGATGCTGTGTTTTTGGCTTTAGAGAGTGCAGCTTTTACCTGCATAGTTGTGATTACAGAGACTCTGCATTCTTCCTGTATATATATATATATATATATATATATATATATATATATATATAAAGTTAGCACTGAACCTATCTGCCAGGATGTTGGCAATATCAGTTGGTCATGTAATTTTCGTGTCTTTGTGCTGTAACTCAGAGCAGATCTGGGTGTTGCCATCAAGATTCTTGACATAGCTATAGAATGCTTTGTGGTTGTCCTTAGAATTAGTGGCAATTTTATTTTCATAGCTAGCTTTGGAGGATCTTATAAGGGATCTCAGCTTCTTACTGAGGCTGACCAGGGAGCTCCTCCACTCATGGGATTTTACTCTTTTTTGCAACAGTTTCTTCCTTCTGTTGTACAGTTTGTTTATGGCAGGAGACCACCAGATTGGCTTCCTTTTTTTGGAGGATAGCATCTTGGTTCTGTTTGGGATAGCACAATCCATACACTCATGTAAGTGCTTATAGAGTGCATTTGTGTAGGATTCAGCAGTTGTAACTGTATTGTCCATCTGCATGGGTGTCATGAAGTTCACCACTTCTGTCTTAAGAAGCATGAAGTTGGCTTTGGAGAAATTTTTTACCATGGTTTCCTTAATGGGGGGTGGGGGGCAGGATGTGGATATCAAGGGTGACTAGCTTATGGTCAGATCGGACCAACGAGGAGTTGACTTCAGGTATGGACCACCGGTCACTCATGTTAGTAATGACTAGGTCTAGGATATTGTTGCCCTTGGTGGGGGCATGGATAAGTTGATCCAAGGCATTGGAGTTTATGAATTCCAGAAAGCATTGAGCTAAGGAGTTGGCACATGAGTAGTTTTCCCAGTTAATGGTGAGGTAGTTGAAGTCGCCCATTATTAGGGTGTTTGGTTGAACCCTAATATTTTCCATTACATCAAGAAATGAGGAGTGGGACTCCTGGGTCATGGTGGGGGATCTGTAGCAAGCTACAGTTTGGATTGCAGTTTTGCCTAGAGTTAGTTGCACTTGGATAACCTTGAATGCATTATGCTGAGCAACTAGCCTGGAGGTGTGAATATCCTTAAAGAATATGGACACACCTCTGCCTTTGGTGTTTCGGTCCAGGTTACATGGCCAAAAAGTGTGGTATGGTAGTGCAGGGGTGCTCTCTGGAGCCTTGAACCAGGTCTCAGTCACTGCACAGATATCGATGTTCTCCATTTTAAGGAGTGCCTTGAGTGAGTGCATTTTGAGATTTAGACTTCTAGCATTGAGTAGCATTACCCTCAGTTTTTGCTTGCCTGTTCCTGTTACAGTGGTGAATTTGTTATTTGAAACTTGCCTAAAAAAGGTGCTATAGGGGCAGCAAGAGCCTTAGCCAGTATCTGGAATCCCAGGGGCAACAAGTGTAGGCCATCTGTGGCAAAGCATCGTGGTCTGTTGACCATGTCATCCAAAGCAGACATATACTGGATCCCCTTAGAATGACACCAGAAGCTTTGCCAATTGTTGAAGTCAATCATTTTGTCCTTATACTGTGGTATCATTTGGGGCAATGTTCTTTGATTTTTATAAAGAATACAAATCTGAGTACATCCTAGTGAGCCTCAGGTAAGGATTTCCTGAAACTTTACCTAAACACTCCAAGTTTCTTGTGTCTGACAATATATTGGATATATTCTAAAAGTGTAGTAAACTGTAGTAAAAGATTTTTTATTTATTTATTTATTTATGTATCCTTTGTTAAAAAAGTTTGTCTCACTAGGCTAGTAGCCTCTTTTCAGGGAAGACATGAGGAGGTATTTATGCTAGTGGGGTAAATTTGACCAGGGCATCAGGGAACGTACACTACTCATGTGAGTACTGGAAAGAGTTTGTGCGTGACACAACTGACTTCCTGTTTCTGGTCCAGGCACACAGGTGGCCCAGAGAAACAGGGAGAAAACATGGAGGCTGTAAGCCAAAGTAAAATGGTGGTGAAAAGTATTGAAAATTAAGGAGAAATGGTAGAATCACTACCAGAAATGTTCACAAACAATTTGGGAACTGAGAAAATGTTTTTTTTTTTCAAATGCAGAGGAGGTCGAGGAGGAAACCAAGGTGAATGCAGAGATGGAAATGGATTTGGAGCAAAATGTCCAGAAAAATTTGTTTGAGTAGACAGAAACATTATTTCAACTCTCCACTTAGGAGAGTTGCAGGATGTTTATCTGGAGGAGATGATAAACCAGAGTGAACCACAAAGTGGAGCTGCAGTATCCTGGAGTGAGATTATGGAGAAACTAGAAAAAGAAAATGTGCCAGAGGATATTCCAGAGAAAAAAGACATGCTGAAACAGTAGGATAAGTGGCTAAAGAGGAGATGGGAATAAAGGAAACAAAGAAGGAATTTTTTGTTCAGATGAGCAGTAAAAAAAGAAGAAGGTTTGGACAGATATGAGGTATGGGATAGTGTTATAATACCACTGGGTGTTAAAGTTGAAGAGGTAAGAGCTTTAATTTTAATTAACAAAGAAACATTTTGTGACTTGATATTTGAAACTAGTCAGACTATGGAAATTTTGAAGAGGGGGTTATGAAAAAAAAGAAAGCAGACTTTCCATGCACAGAATATGTTGGACAACCTTTTTAGACAAACAAAAAAGGGTTTTGATTCATTTTAGAACTCAAGTAGAATCAAAGAACTGAAAGAACATTTGTTAACAATATGTAAAGATGTGATGGAAACTACTAAAATTTATGATGAAAGAGGACTATGGACTGGTGAATGTAAATGTGAAGTAATTTAAAAAAAATGGAAAATGTCTTAATGTCTTAGTATTATTAATGTTCATGGTAATAGAGGTTTTGTGAAATATAGAGGACAACTTAAAACTTACTATTTTGTGGAAAGAATGATCATTTAATTAATAAAAGTAACAAAAAATATGTTATTTACGTGGTCAGACAGGTCATAATGCAAAGAAATGTGAATTAAAGTGTAAAAAATGTGGCAATCCAGGACATTCATGGTTAAAGTATGAGCTAGAGACACCAGTAAATAAAAATAAAAAAGAAACTGTAAAAGAAGTTATAGAAGAGAAATAGATAGAAGAGGATATTGTACAGGAAGATACACCACAACTGAAAAATGAAGAAGTTGCTTTTAAAATTAAAGATAAAGATAAAGAAAAATAAAGATATGAGAGAAGTGAAGAAGAGACAGAGTGGCATATAGTAAAAGACAAGAAAAATTCAACAGGAAAGAGAGTTAGGAAGAGAAAAAGAAAGTTTAAAAATATAAGAGAAAATAAGAAAGGTAAGGGATAAAAATATATATTTTTACAGCTGTGATAAGAGAAAATAAGAAAGGTAAGGGATAAAAAAATATATTTTTACAGCTGTTCTATAAAGTTGAAAAAATGTATCTTTAAATGTGAATAGTATGAACAATATTAAGAAAAGAATTACTATCATATATTGGTGTGCAGCTGTAGATGCTCAAATAATAGTGTTAGAAGACATTAGATTGTTAATAGAAGAAGAAAGGGTGCAAACAGTAAGGCTTTTGAATGGTGCTTTTATTTGGAATATAGGTAAAGAAACATGTTTAAGTATATGTCTATTGTGTAGAGAGAACATAAATATATTAGATATAACAATAATAGAACTAGGGAGAATAACTGTAGTCAACTTGAGATGGAAAAAGCATGTATATAGGGTTATAGCCTTATATGCATATGTGGCAAAACAGAGAGAAATAATTTTTACAAGTGTACTTAATTATGTTTGTGTAAATATGGATATAATAATGGCAGGTGATTTTAATTGTAAACTAAGGAATAAAAAAGGACTGTGATATTAAAATATTTACAGAAATTATGAGGAGTAGGCAATTAAAATATGAGACAATAAATAGTGGACCTATAAAAGGAATGAAATTCATACAGAAATCGATTACTTCTTAATATCAGAAAGTTGAAAAATTACTCAAAAAGGAATAAAATATACTGGATTTTCTGATCATGTGGCTATTTGCATAAAAACTCATGAAAATGAGGAATATATTAAAACAGGAAAAGGAATAAAAAGAATTAATGGAAAATAATTAGATATAGAAGAGAGAAAAGAACTTATAGAATTATGGAAACAACATATTTGTATGAGACCTTTCTATGAAAATTGGACTATTTAGTGAATACGATTTAAAAAAAATAGAAAAAGGTATTTATAGAATGGGTAGAGGAGAAGACAAAAAGAGGAAAAATTGAATACATACTATTAAGTAAAGAACTGTGTAATGGTTTATTTATTTATTTTATTTTATTTTACATTTGTTGACCGGGCTAGTCTAGCTGGATACATTTCCATTTTCAGTAGAGGCCTGGGGAGAAAAGCTCCAATAGCAAAATTAGATAATCACTAGAACTATAAGATAAACATAGAAATCATTGTTGTACCATAGTAAATAAAAGAAGTTCAATAAAAATATATATGAAACAATAATAAAAATAGAGGAAAAGTTGGTATTTACACTAGTATAGAAAATCATAATGGTCATGTGATGAATTAATTTACTGTAATAAAATTGACATAACTTTAGTATACAATTATGGAGTAGATTTTACAGAAATTAGCAGGAAAGGGTCTGCCAATATGTTCAATTGTGATCACCAGTTCAGTTTTCCTGAAGATTTTAAAGAAAATATATGAGAGAATTTAGTAAGGTGAAGAAATAAGTTAGTGTAAGCAAAGGTTAGTCAGGTTTACAGAATGGACATAACCAGTGAGTTTTAAGGTGTATTTTGAGTTTTTGTTTAAAGAGAGGTAGGGAAGAGAGTGATGTTAGTTTAACAATAAGTAGGTTCCAGTCTTTTCCCACTGTGTTAGAAAAGAGGGAATTGCCAGCCTTGTTGTTAATTTTGGTTATGGTAGCTAGAAGCTTGTTAGAAGAGCATAGTGAATTTAGGTTTTATAGGGAATTATAGGGAATTATGTTTAGTAGAAAAAGACAAGATATTGTAAGAAAAAGAAAGAAAATTATATAAAAGAAATCAAGAAAAAAATTAATAATTTGTTTGTAAGCAAAATATTGCTTACAAAGTAAAAAAGAGGAAGTAACACCATATGTATTGTAATAATTGCTAAAAATAAATTATGGATGGAATAAATAAATGAAAAATTAAGTATAATATTAAAGAAAATTGGTTTAAGTATAAATAAAGAGAAAAGTAAAGGATTTGGTTACATAGGTATAATAGGAGGTGTAGAATATAATGAAAGGTGTATAGATATATTAGGTATATGATTTGGTAGAGGTTAATATAAAGATGATCAATGGGAAAAAGTTATTAAAGGAATAAAAGATATGATTGCTTTCTGGAAAACATATAGATTTTCTTATAGAAAGAAAACACATTTGATAAACAGTATAATATTGCATAAGATAGTCTATATTGCAAACATTTACATGATACTGGTGAAGTATGAAAAAGAAATTACGATGATAACATTTTCATTTATCTGGGAGTTGAGATTGAACCCTGTAAATAGAGGAATTTTATATTATGAAAGAAGAACGGGGGCTGGAATTGATAAATCCAATTGTATATGCAGCTTCTTTAAATGTGTATAAAGTATTAAAAGGAGTTATGAAAGATAAAATTTTGGTAGGAATAATAATATATGGTAAATACAAGGAACTTTGGGAAGAAATGGTAATGAAGAAAAGAAGCAAACATATTATTGATGAAGATATGAAAGAATTTCATAATAAAATTGTGCTATGGAAAATAAAAAATAATGTAATATAAAAGAACAGAAAGGAATGGTATGTTAATACTATAAAATGTTTTTATTTTGTTGATCCATGGAAAGAGTTAGAAATAAGTAGGAAAAAAGCAATAATGAAGAGATATACATATTATAAAATAATTAAAGACTGTAATGATTTTTGTGGAGGCTGTCCATAGGTAAATGACCAGTAAAAGCAAATATGGCATACACAAGTAAACAGGATAGAATATGTAAGGAGTTTAAAACTACAGAACACGTATTTTTAAAATATGAAAGAATTCAAGAGTTGTGAAAAGAAGTATGTAAGCATGATTTGGTTAAAGATTACTTGAAATTTCAAATGTTAAATATGGACATGACAGAATATGATTATTATGGAACAAGATCTCAACAAAAATCCAATAAATAGACAGAGTTATATTGTATGTAACATGAACAATATGAAACGACAAACTTAATGAGGTCAAATGCAATGGAAAATAGACACTGATAAAAATATTGGACAAAGTATGGTTTTGGTTGTGGGTAAAATGGTGGGGAAAATACTTGAAAAGAAGTTGATGTATTAAGTGATGTTATTCATGTAAATAATGTAAATATGTAATTATTATGAAATGTATGAAAGTTTACAAATTAAAAAAAAAATTACTCTTCACTGATGTGAGTAGGAACCATTTTGGAGGAGCGCTTCCTGTTTCTGTACCAGGCATAGAGGTGGCCAGGAGAAACAAGGAGGCAGATGGAGAGAAAAGCAGATGATGGAGCAGTGAAAGAAATGAAGGAGAAAGCAAATGTTAAGACTGGAGAATGTGTGCAGGAGTTGGAGGAAATGTTTCAAAGAAAACTGTCTGATGGAGATGACTTAGCAAATAATGGATGTATAATTAAACCCTCCAATATGGAGGTTTGTGAGATGATTTACTTCAATAAATGGTGGTGCAGAATGAGCCAGAAAATAAAGGAGATGTTTCCTGGAGGGACATTATGTAGAAAATACAAAAGAAGGATGCAGAGACAATCCTGAAGAATAGTGGTGAGATGGAAAAGAAAACATGCAGAGAAAGTAAAAGAAGGCAAAGTGGAGTATCAGAAAAGAAGGCAGAAGAAATGAAAAATGGAAATATGTGATAAGGATTCAAAGTAAAGAAGATGAGGAAATGGACAGGTATAAAGTGTGGGACAATTTAATATCCCTTTATGTCTAAAAGCACATGAGATAAGAGCATTTATTCTTATTAATAAGGAGACATTTTGTGACATTATATTTGAAACTGTTTTTTTAAGGGAAATTTTCCTGGAGAATATGAAAAAAGAAAGGCTGTAACCCATGGAATCATTATGTGATAAAAGTATTTAACAAGAAAAAAAAGATCCATGTACAATTTTGAACAGAGAGGGGAATAGGGATGTTGTAAAAATACAGCAGACAACCCAAAACATGTTTATTTTTTGGGAAAAAAAAGACATTTGATAAGTAACCATGATAAAAGAAAATGTTATACTTGTGGGGGAATGGGACATAATGAAAAATATGAATTGAAAAGTTATAAATGTAATAAAATTGGACATTTATGGATGGATTGCAAAATGAAAATAACAGTAAGGAAAAAGAAAAAGAAAGGGAAGAAAATGAACAAAGAGAAGAAATTTAAAAGTAGTAGAAATAGCAGAAAGATTAGATGAGAAAAAAATAATATAGAGGCCAAAAAAGAAGGCTCTAAAACAAGTGATGAAGAAGACATAACTGGAAAGTAGTGAAAGGGAAAAATAATTCTATTAGTAAAAGGGTAAAAGACAGAAAAATAAAAATTAAAGAGAGATGTACAAAAGAAAAATAAGAAAGGAAATGGATGAAATAGAATATGTAACTAAAGATGCGGACTTGGTATAATGGTTAATATAAAAAACAGGACCACCAAAAACTCAAACAGTGTGTCCAAAATGTCAAAAAAATTGGTAAAATAAAACAGAGACACGACAAAGGCTGCAGTCTCCAAGTTAAAAAAACTTTACTAATGCACATAATACAAGCACTTTCATTGGTTTGCAAACCAGTGAAAGCGCATGTGTTATGTGCACTAGTAAATTTTAACTTGGAGACTGCAGCCTTTGTCGTGTCACTGTTTTATTTTACATAGTTTACATAATGGTTAATATGTTTGACTCATAGACCCAATGCACAGTATTTGATTCTCACCTTTGGAAAGGCAACTGGTCAGTCTTAGAATGGCATATTAAGAAAGCTAGCCTAGTAATTGGTTATAAACTTATGAAACCATGAATGGAAGGGAAAACAAACATTTTAAAGTGCTTTCTATAAACGTGAACAGTATTAACAATATAGTAAGTAGAATAGGAATTTTGTAGTGATGTAATACATGTGATGTAGATGTAATTATATTAGAGGACAGAAGATTCTTAACAAATGAAGAAAGATTACAAACAGAAGAACTATGGGGAGGAAAGATAATCTGGAATTTGGGAAATGAGGGATGCTCTAGAATAGCTGTAATTTGTAGAAATGCAGTAAAGATATTAGATACAACTTTAGCAAAAAAGGGAAGATTAACCATTGTAGATTTAACATGGAAAGATGAAGTATATTGAATATGCTTAGACTAACTGTAAAGAAAGGGGAAGCTTATTCATCAGATTTTAGACTATGTGGTGATAAATATGAATATAATAATAGGATATTTTAATTATGGTTTAAGAGGCAAGTTTAAAAAGAAAGGAAATTATGTAAGCAACATTAGAAGTTATAAGATGTGGTAAGTTGAAACCTTGGGACAAAAATTTAAGGACTTACAAAAGGGGTATGTATAGAACTGAATGGGTTATTTTATAGTATCAGAAGGTTTAGTTATAGGAGGGCAGCCACGGTGGTACAGCGGTTAGTGTTGCCGCCTCACAGTAAGAGGTTCTCAGGTTTGATCCTCGGCTGGGTTGCCTTCTGTGCGGAGTCTGCATGTCCTCCCTGTGGTCATGTGGGTTTCCTCCGGGTGCTCCGGTTTCCTCCCACATCCCAAAGACATTCTGTAGGTGGACACACTAAATTGGCCCTAGGCATGAGTGCATGCATGTGTGTGCCTTCTGTGGAAGGTTGGGTTCCGGGCTGGCAACTCGACACCATAAAACTCAATGCCAGTCATGAGCGGACAGTGATCTGCTGTGGCGACCCCTAACCGGGAAAAGCCGAAAGAGGAAGTAGAAGGTTTGGTTATAGGAGAATGGGTGGTAATTGAAAAAGGATTTCCTGGTCATCTTTCAATATGGCCAGAGATAAAAGAAAACAAGGAATATATAAAAGTAGGCAAAGGAATAAAAAGAATAAATGAGAAAACATGGAATGAAGAAGGAAGGAGAATAATAATACAGTTATATAAAGATCATGGGGAGAATGTAATAAAGCCTGCACAGTCTTTTTACCATGTAGACATTGTACCATACTGCTTAAACAAATATAAGCAGGTTTTAGATTCAGTAAATACTGTTGGGCAGCGCAAGATCCTTGGTATGCAAATCACCTCATAAGCAGGTGAAGCTCATGCAAATGTGGCAGGTATAGTGATCCAGCAAGCAGATATTCAGCTCTGCAGACCCTGTGTCAGTGTCCATAGTGTACATGGAAAAATTCTGTGTACAGGAATGTAGACAGACTAAAGGAGCTGTAAAAATGTAGATAGATGACAGAAATGGCATGCCATGCACAGATATGAGTAAAACTATTCTGGGCGTGCCTGAAAAATGAAAGGAAATAAGTTAAAATACATTTTTTAATAATCTGGGCATGTTTGCATGGTGCGCCACAGTGTGCAAACATACTTTATAAAAAAATTGGAAAAAACAAAATTAGTATTATGTGACAGAAATGTATTACAGGACCCTGCATGGAGTATCTGCAATGGTGCATTGGTTCTGTTGCTAATGTTGTAGGGCTTTGAAGTATGCAGTTTCCAGGCTATGAGCATGGATCCCTATGCAAATGAGGTGGAGTTACTGAATAGCATATCCCCTCCGTGTAGGCAGAAAACTATGTTGGTGTTTACAGAGAAGGTAGCTGACATCAGGGGAGGGTGTGTCCCATAACTTCTAAGCTTATGTCAGCTTAGCTGCTCCTGTTTGCATGGTGTTCCACCATGCTGAGCATGTGCTTTCAGGGGTTGTGTGCACTAACTTCTAAGCTTTGTTTAGTTAAGGGGCATGTGTTTCACTATGCTTGCACAGCATGCTTCCATGCTAAGTTTGTCCTTTTAGGTGAGGTGTATACATTGACTGCTAAGCTTTCTTTACCTATGGGGCATGTGTTTGCATGGCGAACTGCAGTACTGAGTGTATCTAAAAGCCAATGTCATATTAATTATTTTTGAAACCTGTTTAACTTAAACTAAGGTCATTAAGTGATGTTAATGATATACTAGGTAGGAGCAATGTTTCATAGGTAGCCAGTCACAGAGTCAGCACCTACAGGAGAGCACTATAAAGTATGCATACACCCTACAATCTGATTATTCCCCCATACTCTGCACCATTGGAGTACAGACTTGGGAATTTTAACTGACAGAATGCTAGAGGCTGCTGCAGGTCTGCTACATTTGTATGTGTTAGATGCTGAAGTCAATGCTGCTGCTGCTGTTGACAATAAGCCTAGACAGAGAAGGAGTAGAGTATTCAGGCCCAGGGTTACCTTCCAGGAGCTACATGAGCTGGAGATTGTAGAACATTACAGGGTGGACAGGAACATACTAACAGAACTCACTGAGCTCTGCCGCCCTCAAATCAGATCCAGAGCCAACAGAGGGGAACCCATCCCAGTGGAAACAAATGTATGTGTAGCCCTTAGGATACTATGGACAGGTACCTTCCAAAGACCAACTGGGGACATGATGGGGGTATCACAGGCATCAGCATCCAGGGTACTCCACGAGTTCCTGGATGCCATGCTACCACATGCAAGTCACCACATTTCTTTTCTCCTCACCCCTGAGGCAAGGGCTAGCAATATGCAACACTTCTACCATGCAGCATACTACCCTGAGGTACTGAGTGCCATAGATTGCACTCATGTACACATCAAGTCACCATCCAGTGAGGAGGGTAGAATCTAAGTCAACCACAAGGGGTACCACTCCATCAACTGCCAGGTCATGTGCAATGCCCAGCACATTATCATGAATGTGTGTGCTGGCAGCCCTGGCAGTTATCACAACTCTCATATCTGGCATGCATCACAGCTGTGCCAAATGTTTGCTAGGGGGGACATCGCACATGGCCATTTACTGGGGCATGCTGTCACTATTGGTGTAGAGCAATGGTCGCCCATGTTAGTAATGACCAGGTCAAGGATGTTGCTACCTCTGGGGGAGGGTAAGAATGAGCTGGTCCAGGGCATTGGAATTAATGAATTCCAGGAAACGTTGGGCAAGTGTATTAGTACATGAGTAGTTTTCCCAGTTAATGGAGGGGTAGTTGAAGTCACCCAGTATGAGAGTGTTAGGTTGGATAATAATATTCTCCAGGGTGCTTAGGAATGTGTAGTGTGAGTCTTGGGGCATGGTTGGGGACCTATAGCAGGCTATGACCTGAATTGCTGTCTTACCCAATGTTAGCTGCACCTGAAGTATCTCAGATGCATTATGTTGGGCTACCAGTCTAGAGGTGTGCGCATCCTTTATGAATCTAGAAACACCACCACCTTTGGAGCTTTGGTCCAAGTTCTGGGGCTGAAAGGTGTGGAATGAGTTGTAGCCTTGTAGTGCAGGGGTGCTTTCTGCTGCCTTGAACCAGGTCTCTGTTACAGCACAAATGTCGATGTTCAACATTTTAGGAATGCTTTAAGCAAGAGCATTTTGAGATTTAGACTTCTAGCTTTGAGCACAATGACCCACAGATTGCATTTGTTTATAGCTGTTATGGTGGTAATTTGGTCTTTGGAACACCACCTAAAAAAGGCACTATAGGGCTGGCAAGAGCCTTGGCCATCATCCAGATGCCTAGGGGTGACAGATGCAGGCCTTCTCTGGCAAAGCATCGAGGACTGTCAATCATGTCATCCCAGGCAGACAAATTCTGGATCCCCTTAGAATGACACCAGAAACTTAGCCAATTGTTGAAATCAATAATTTTCTGCTTCTACTTTGGTATCATTCTGGGTGATGGTAGGATGCTGCTCAGGGATAGGGTCATACCTGCCTGGGCTACATAGTCTGAGAGCTCCTCTGTCTCAGGTCATTCACACCCACATGTGCAATGACAGAGTCATATTTGTACCTGTTGTTGAGGGACCTGAGTGTATGCATTATGTGGCAGATACTGGTGCCTGACAGGCAACTGACTGTTACTTTCTCATTATTCAACCTAGTGAGTGGGACATCAGTGTGCCTCACTATCGAGTCACCTATGACTAGTGTGTTGGGAATGCTGTTTTGCCTTATGGGCTTTGGTTGAGTGGCACACTGTTTAGGAGAGTTATGTGTCTCGTGATTAGTGTTGTGTTGTGGTGGTCGAGTGTGTTTCTGCCTTGGAGGTCTCTGCTGTTTGGGTAGATTTTTATTGAGAGCCTCCATGAAGGTGGGTGTGTGGTTTATGTTTTTACGTGAAGGCAGTGCTGGTGTGTGATCTGGAGGGCTATATGTTCCATGTGGTGTGGTTCAAGTGTTGACCTTCTCTTCACCAGCTATTCCAGTCTTGGCTGGAGAGTGTGTGACTTCCAATTTTGATATATAAGTGCATCTCTCACAAGTCTGAATGTTGTGAGGTAAGAGGAGAGGGTTGTCTGTGTACATGAGGCAGTTGCTATATTGCCTCAGGATATCCAGGTTCACCAGGTTAATAGGAGAAAGCACAGGGAACTGGCCTTTAGACATGGCTGGAGGGGTGAGCATTAATAATACGTACTGGAGCTGTTTCCTTGTAGAACGTTTAGTGCTGGTAGCACTTATGTGTGCTACAATAATTGCAACAAGATGTCTGGTAAAGTGCTAGGCTAATAAGCTAGTAAAATTGAAGGAGAGGAGAGAGCTATCAAATCTAAGAGAAAAATTGAAGAGCAGACTTTGGCACAGCTCAGAAGTTTACAAACAGTCCTGGATACAGAAAATCTGTATCTAGACTATACTAGTTATAGGAAAAGCAGGAAACAAGTGCAAATGTGGGCTTTTAAACTAGAAAGTTGAAAGAGATGGAAAAACTGCCTAAATGGCCAATAAACTACAATTTCTTAGCCAGAAACCACTCCTCTTGTGGTAGATAGGCTACTTAGTGTTTACCACTCCCACTGATATGCTAGAAGGCTTCCCTCCAACACAGAAAGGCTTGCGGGGCTCAGAGGTTTACATACAGTCCTGGATACAGCAAATCTATATCTGGACTAGACTACTTACTTGAAAGGCGGGAGAACACAGACTTTTAAAAAGAGATGGAAAACTGCCCAAATGTCTAATAAACTACAATTTCTGGGCCAGAAACCACTCTTCTTGTGGTAGCTAGGCTACCTAGTGCTTACCACTCCCACTGACAAGCTAGAAGGCTTCCCTCCAACACAGAAAGGCTTGGGGGGCTCAGAAGCTTACAAACAGTCCTGGATACAACAAATCTGTGTCTCGACTAGACTAGTTACAGGAAAGGCAGGAAACAAGCTTAGAATTTTTTTTTTTACAGAAAAGCAGCTAAAACAGCGCTAAAATCAATTCAAGTGCAGTGCAAGCTAGCACACTTGAGTGTGTAGCAATACTAAAGCAAGTACAGTTTAAATAAATGCAATTTATTCAAAATGTATTCTCAACTGAATTCAGTTGTTGTTTTATTCAACTCTGAACAGTTAAAAAGTGCCAGAACATATACTTATCAGCTGAGAAGCACACTCAGTCAGAACACAAGGAGATTCTAGTAAAGTTATTTTTTTTTGTAAAGTGGAACATTAGAAAGGAGGAGCAGAAGAAGGTTAAGAACCTAAGTGGGTTGGCCTTCTCAGATGTTCTCTCTGTATTACGTAGAATGATCTAATGACACTAGACTGGGAGGAGTGTCCCAGGTCAAATTTACAGTAGGGATGGGCAAGTGCAAAACCACCAACTATAACAACATCACAGGAATAGGGTGGGGGGAGCCAGTTTCCAAACAGATCAGAAAACAGAAAACAATGCCAGCAAATATATAAATAATTCAGTCAAGCAAAAATTAAGATAGTGGAGAACTCTGAAAAGTTAAAAAGTGCCAGAAAATATACTTATCAGTGCTATATTTCCAGATTGTTTGAGAAGCACTCTTCAATCAGAACACAAGGAGATTCTAGCAATGGTATGTACTATATCACAATGATACATAGACTCTCCCCATATATCTACATGACACATATACATATCATACGCACACAGAGCTATGTTTGTATGTACATCCCTGTTAATTACATATGTGTGTGGATGTCTATATTGTCTTGCATACTCTAATAATGGTGAATACATCTGCACTATCAACATCCATACTGTTGCTCAAAGGATCCAAACTAAGGGTGCAACAGTACATAATCCATTTACCTTCAGACCCCTGTGCCTGCTGGATATCATCACATAGAGATATGCAGGTGATCAGGTGGCGTAATGTATAATGTTTTCTATGCACACATGGACAGGGCACATTGTTCCTACCTACAAGTTTGCCTATCTAACTGCAAGCAGCCACATATGGCCATGCTGGTAATTGTACACACATAGCTAGGATAATAGCAGTTATCCCACTGCTAGGATACTAGATGCAGATAACAGTACAAACCAATATGACTCTGCAGGTCACAGATGCTGTTCAACACAAGCTTAGTTTGTGTAATGCACAAGTACTGTGCCTGCAGTCCCATATTAATCAAACTCACCCTTTGGTGCATGTGATAAGTACTGTGATCTATAATGAATAAGACATGATAGGTAGGGGTTCTAATCTCACTCCAGGCTACTTGGTATGCGTGTGTGTGTGTGTGTGTGTGTGTGTGTGTGTGTGTGTGTGTGTGTGTGTGTGTGTGTGAGTGTGTGTGTATATCCCCCTGCAGAACAACTAGCATGCCCTCATGGACTATCCACCTTCAATAGTTTTGAACATTTTGACCCTGTAACTTGCTACTGGCCTCCAAAGTGCCCTTTTCTACAAGGCCTGATGATGTCATCCACCTTAAGTCTACCAGCTGACAGGGTAGTATCAGACATAAGTCATGGTGCGTGCTAAATACTGTGATCTATAGTATGTAAGATGAGATAGGTAGGGGTTCTAATCTCACTTTAGGCTATTTGGTGTACCATCTGTGTGTGTGTGTGTGTGTGTGTGTGTGTGTGTGTGTGTGTGTGTGTGTGTGTGTGTGTGTGTGTGTATCCCCCTGCAGAACAACTGACATGGCCTCATGGGCTACGTACCTGCAATGGTTATGAACTTTTTGGTTCTATAACTTGCTGATGGCATCCAAACTGCCCTCTTCTACAAAGCCTGATGATGTCATCCATCTTAAGCCTACCAGCTGACACTATAGTATCAGATTTAAGATGTGGCATGTGCAATAAATACTGTGATCTATAATGTGTAATAATAGATAGATTGGGATTCTACTCACACTCCAGGATACTTGGTGTGCGTATATGTCAAGATGGCATAAATATGACCAGCTTGGTAACTTAGAAATAAGTAGGGTTTTGCAGTATTTTATTTGTAGCATGTGATGTGGCCCCTAAAGGACTGACCACAACAAGGCCTGCTGATGTCATCAAGCATATGTCCTGAACTGACAGAAGTAGCAGACATGAGGTGTGCTGTGAGCATCACTTACTATGATCTGTAGTGTGTACCATTACATAGGTAAGTGTTCTCATCTACATACAGCCAACTTACACTACTTGTGTGCCTTGGCATGTCCTTTAAGTAGTGATTGGAAGGGGTGCTAGCCTCAATGTAGCCATGTTTATGTATGAGCCTATTAGAGCATTTGACATCATGTTATGGAACCATAGGACATTTGAACTTCACAAGCATAATGGCCATGCAGCCCTCCCAATCATGCACATCTTTATACCCATAGTGACAAGATCAGCACATATTGCCTCAGTCCAAGAGGGACACAGACAGATGTCCTATGTTGAGATGATGGTCGCTCAGCCAGTCATACAGATGGCATGTGATGATGTGCATTGAGGTGCTCTGTGTGCCATTAGGTAGGGTTCTGTTTCAAGGGTGTGTGTAAGTCTGCTAGACAAATCTCTCCCATAAACATGTAGTACTAATGTCATATATGAGGTTAATGTCCTTACAGTGAGTTATCCATCTACTATGCCACCTACAGATAGGCAGCATATGCAATCAATCAGTGTCACACATTGCCCCATATGCAAGGCACAGATTACCTCTGAGTAGTCTATATGCCACAGGTGACAATGACACTCATTGCAGATGATCCCCATTGAAAACATACTAAAGACCTGAGGTATCCATGTGAGGGACCATAGTGTTGCATGCAATTGCCAGTACTGCTTAGAAAGGTACATCACCAAATGTCCATTGCACCAGATATGGCATGCTGAGGAAAGAGTACTTGGAGGGTATGAGTATGTCACTTACAGGTGACTGTGTTCTCAGCTATGCTCTATGATTCCTGCCATAACACTGTAGAGACATGGTGATCTCTGGCACATTAGGTATAAACCTGTGTGGCCAGGTCTGTGTGCCCAGTTTGCTCACTCCTGAGTATGTACAGTGGATATAAAAAGTGTACACACCCCTGTTAAAATGCCAGGTTTCTGTGATATAAAAAATGAGAGCACAATAAATCAGCAAAGTATTAGTTTAAGGGTGTGCACATTTATGCAACCAGCTTATTGTACTTTTTTATTTTTAATATTTTTCTTCTAACATATTTATTTGTTTTTCAATTGAATTGTACAGGTTATAGGTCACATTAAACCTAACATGTTTGTCTGTGCTCTGTACAGACACCTTGCATAACCCTCTTGTTGCAACATGCTGGAAGTAAACAGCAAAACCTGCACAGAAGAGGTCAAAAAACAAAAAAGACTTCACTCCAGCGTGGACCAGGTAGCAGTTTATTCACAGAATATTAATGCTCCTCAATTTCTCCACATTTTCATCCTCCCAAAAGGACTTCATCAGATAACATAAACACACTGCATGACCCTGCTTATATATATGTTTCTCCTCCCCACCTTACAATTTTATTGGTTTAAAATCAAAACCACAATTAAATAATTAAGTCAGTGATACACACCTACTTAAAAACATATCTAACAAGAATGTAAACTGCATATGAACCATTCTTGTGAAAATAACAGCTGTAGACAACCATAAAAATGTATGTAATAAAAAAATATATACATATATATGTAATACATATTTATAAAGTATGTATAAAATGTTGGTGTATGTAAAACCATAAAAGATATATGCCCTTCAGGCAAGTGAGCCGCAGCACAACTAAGCAACACAATGTGTACATATTACACTTCCCTAACATGTTTGTCTGTGCTCTGTACAGACACCTTGCATGACCCTCTTTTTGCAACATGCTGGAAGTAACTGCAGTACTTACTTGCACAGAGGACAATTAGCACGTAGTGCCAAGTGGTGTCCCCAGACTTCTGAGTCATGTCACCTGAAATGCCATGATAGGAGTTAGTATGTATACGGGCACTGACACTGTCGTACACCTACTGACACTGGACCAAACGCTGTCACTTTTGCTCAAGGCCAGATCATGCCTACCAACTGTAACCGGCACAGACCATTGACTGTTACACTATGGAATGGATGTTGGCCATATGTCTCACTCCACCAACCATGGCCTGACAAAGTGTATGACAATATTAAGCCAGCAGATAAAATGTGGTGATGCATTCACTGTTGTGCAACCTATACCAACAGGTTTGGGATGTAAATCCCAGACTGTCACTGCTATACTGAATGTGGCAGTTATCACACCTATCATTGTGTTCAATAGTACCCTTGCTGTGCCACTACACAGGTATATTGTACAACTGTAGCAGCCACACAGGTCCCATGGCACACCAATACACAGTGCAGGTAACATGTCCTATGGAGTTTGTGTCATGACCATACATGTGTAGTCTGTCTCCAAAATGCTTTGGAGGGGATGTGTATAGCTCCATACAGGAAGGTGTTGGCTCCCACTGTGTACCTCTTGAAGATCCATGACAAGACTAACATGTCTCACCTGTTCTACACTCCTACAACATCACTTTGGTATACATAGTATATGCTAGAGAGAGAGGTATGTAACACAGACAGTAAACCCTACATGAAACAGGCCCCCATGCATGTGAAGCACACGTCTGTTGTGAAACAGCTTGTGCAAGTTACAAAATGGATGCAGAACATGACAATCATAACTGGTGTCAGGTAACTGTCTGTACTGGACACAGGATATTTGTAGATGGGTCATCTCTGTCACCACAACTTGTAGATGTGTGACTTTACAAAACCCTAGTGACACACAGATTAGGTATGCATGAGTACACTGAATGCTGCCATTGCCATTTTAGCCTGTTATACACATATGAACCTATGGAGTCATGCACTTATAGTGCTGTACCTTGTTGAAGATATATTTCTGCTGTGCTGACATGCCATCCTATGCTGCTTTATTGCCGCTGTGTAACCTTAGGTTATCCCAACAGACTCCCAAAACAGAAACAGGTCCATGACACACCTGTCAGTGTGTAACTATACAGCCATTACAACCTCCTAAGAGAGGGTATTTGTAGCTTCACACCACTGACCCCACTCAGAGGATGAAGACAACTATGCTGAACAGTACGCCAATGCAGTATACAAGCACCTGTACAACTGTATGGATTCAGCCATACCCAATAGAACTAAAACCTACTCCTCAAGGAAACACAAACCTGTTTGGTGAACAT
The DNA here is from genome assembly GCF_019279795.1 of Protopterus annectens. NCBI lineage: Eukaryota > Metazoa > Chordata > Ceratodontiformes > Protopteridae > Protopterus > Protopterus annectens. Next base: position 196,597,035 of record NC_056727.1, read on the forward strand.
CCTCTATCAACAGGCCAAAAACATCTGCCAAGTGACATGTGATGTGCCACCTGCAACAGGTGGTGGATGGACAGCAGGCCTCCTACAAGCACCTCTGTCAGTCCACCTGTGTGAGACCTCACTAGCTCTCTGGCTAGTGTCTACATTCACTGGAGCCATAGTTACCACACTTTCCTGTTCAATGTCTCCACCCTCTGAATGTCCAATATCTGTGGCCTCCGGGAACTGGGTATTTGTGGGCATACTGACTGTGTGCTGTAGCAATGGGAGGCAGAAGAGGGATATCTACCTCTGGTACAGATTCATCTCCCAACACCACCACATGTGCCTCACTGTGACCACCATTATCATCAGAGTTCAAAGATACACTATCAGGTTGTGTAGGGGGCAGACACCAACCTCCTGGTCACCTGTGATAAGAAAGAAAAAAGCAGTACATGAATATCTGCACTAGTGTGTACAAACAAAATCCATCAGTACTCATAATAACAAAGACTGACAACTGGATTAGTGGTCAAGCATTTTTCTTCTCCACTTTTGTCTAAAAAAGACTTCTTCAAAACAATATACACATTCAACTCAAGACCTTTATAACAATCACTTGACCAGTAACATTTATCTTTTAATTAATCAATATGAAGCTATACTTGATAAAACAACACATAAAAACCCAGTGCACCTATCTTAGCAAATATGTTGAAAAACACGTTTCACTGCCTAATTTGTTTTCCTTTCAACCTTTTGTATTTTAAAAGGCATTTTAGAGCAATTGCCTCATTTAAACCAGGAGGCTTACCTGCTCTTAACTGTCACTGCCAAAGTGTTATTTTATGTTAAGCTACACTCCTGTGATTACCCCGTCTGAGATCCTTAGGTACCTGTTCCAGAATGGAAAATTAAAATATTCTACTCTGTTTTTACATGAAATTATGTTTAAATAGGGCATTATTTGGACCTTAACTTAACTTTAATAGAATATAAATGTTCCTTAACAACTATCACACTTACCAGGAGCAGGACCACATCCATGGCCAATACCTGATGGACCTGTGAAAAGTTGAGGATGAGAAAATGTCATTACTAATGCATGTTGCAACACATCAAGGTAATACATGTATATATTTACAGTAGCTACTGTTTTACGTGTTGTATTGGTCACATTCTGAGTATGAGAGTACAACTGAGGTTAAACCCTATTCCCAAAGAACAAATTCCTGACACCCACGTAAAAGTATGTACAGCCTGACACACTGACTGCTTCAGTATTATAGTGCTGATCACAGTAAGCTTACCTGCACACCCTCTGCTGTGGAAACTGCGGCACCTACCTCCACAATGTATGGTGTGATGGATACCTGGGAGCTGTTGTGTATGCCTAAGTTTGCCAGGAGTTCCTCAGTGGCTAAGAGTGGTTGTTCCTCTGCAGGCCTTCTACCAGTGATGGCATGATCGCTGGCTAATCTAATGCCCTTTGTCATGCAGCATTAATCATGTCCATTGCAGTGTCAAACCTGCTCATATGTCCTGCCCTGATGGCCCATGCCATTCACATCATGGAAAAGTTCTGCCCACAATGCAGCCCACTGTTCCCTGTTTTGCTTCCCCCTGGACAGTAGGATGTGATGATGTTGCCTTAGTCTATCCAATATAATTTCATTTTCTGTATCAGAGAAGGGTGCATGGCATCTAGGGTACATGATTCCTGAAAGACAACAAAAGGGGAACACATTACAGGATCACATACCTAGAAGTACACTATGCAGAGATACAGCAAGGACAAAATGGCTGGCACTATGCACTGCTTTCTCACACATGTCATTCTCCACAGTGTACAGACATACTAAGTGCGTGGATACAACTGAGATAGCAGCAACAGTCAGGTATTCCCATGTACACCATGACAGATACTGTTGAATAATCAGACACCCAACCCTCAAGTCTACTGTGGTGTGTCCCCTATGGGCAACCGCCTGATAATATGTCATAAGAACAGTGCCACACAAATAACAATGTGCTATTACAACTACTATAAAGGGACAGTCCAATTAGACCAGTGTGCCACAATGACAAAAGACAATGCACCCTTGATGTATTGTACATCCTGTGTAGGTATAAGACAGCAGGAGATCACAGGTCTAAGACAGGCTTAATGCTGTAATCCCTGTTCCCCATAAGTCTATTCACCCATCTGCATCCTGTTGTACACAAAATTAGTTACATACCTGTTGGAGTGCAGTACTTCTCTGTTGATATGTGGTGATAGTAACGTCTTCACAAAGGTGTACTCTGTGTGAGGAAAGTCTCACACAGAATGGTTCCCTATAGCCAGCTGCTTGCCTTTTAAACATGCTTCTCATCAGCAGATAATTGCCTCTAAACCAGTCTGTGGGTCTGAAATGTTAATTGCAGCCAACACAGCTGATTTGCACTATCATCAGCCAATGACATGCAACCACTGTACAATATATTAGGCCTTCATGTAGATTAGGACCCCTTTCTGATATGTTGTGCTGGACATTTACTGGGGGAGGAGACTACATCATTGCAGAGGGTAAGTCTGTAGCAGACACCTTTACATAGAGATGTGTGTTCTAGAGGCTGCAGCTGCTGCTGCAGGTAATAGACATAGGCAGAGAGTGTGAACACTTTGGAGGACAACAAGCTGTAGGAGTAACTGTGAGAGCTGTGTCAGCCTTGTTGTAGAAGCAGAGCCAGAGTGAGGCTACCCTTTCCACCCCAATTAAGGCATGTGCTTAAGGTAAGCAAGTTAGGCAACAGTATCACTAACAGAGTGCTAGGCAAGATATTTGGTGTGTCCCTGAGTAAAATGGGGTATACATATAGGAATATGTCCACCATCTGAGCAACTGCCAGGCCATGTGCACAGTCTGGTATTAATTTGCAGCCTGTATGAGGCAGGCCTTGTTACAAGCAGTGACTTCCAATGTGTATGTTTGTTGTGCAATTGTGATAATCTGCACAGTGACTTTGAACGGATTGTGTAGTGCACTCTGATATTAGTGGCCCTCATTTGCAGTACTTGTGCTGACATTCTCTGTGAATGAATATAAATGCATGACATGACACTTTATGCACATATAGTTTTGCTCTAGGGATATTTGAAGTGTGTTCCTACCTGCAGGCCTGTGACTTCCATCAGTGAAAAGCAGGCATGTCATTTGAAATGCATTGTGAGGATTAAAAGTACATGACTCTGTCATTAATTGCTGCCTTCACGATACTGTGCATTCATTTTTACTCACCACAGGATTTGAAGCCAGGACTGTGTGTGGCAAAATGTACTGTTTGCAAGGTGGTTAACAGACTGTTCTACTGAGTCACTGCTACAGAAGTTGTATTTGCAAGATATATGTGCACACATACAGGCTGTGACATACATTTTCTACATCCATCAGTACGTGCATGGATTTATATGAATGTATGTGTGCACCAGGGTCCCAGTTGAACATGTCTTTTGCCATTAATGCCTTAGCAGGTATCTTTCTACATGTTGCTGCTGAAGGGCACATTTACCTGCTATCGCAGGCCTCACCTACCTCCATTATCATGTCTTTGGCTTTCTAGTGGTGTATTATTGCACCAGAGTTCAAGTTGCACTCCCATTTTTTTTATTACTTTTTAATCAAATTTGCGCAGCTCGGTGCCTCTGCTGAAACACGCGTAATGACTGTAACTGGCAATTACTATGTTTTGTTTAAACCACGTATTTTAATTAAGAGTTGTGTGGCCTGGCAGGTTAATGTAGTGGTCTGCAGGTGCAATGGTCTCGGGTTCTAAACATGGGACAGGTGTTTATTGTGTAAGTGTGTATTACAACTTCAAAAGCACATATAGTCAGTATAGCTCTATTTAGCTGAGCTTAGCAAAGCTGCATGACGTGGTGCACTGCCCAGCATTGCTCTAAAATATATAAAGAAAAGAAAAATGGGGAGATAAAGTGGTGAAATGGGGTGCAAGCAGGGGGAAAAGCATTAAAAGGCAGGTAGGGATGTCTGGAAGGGTGTAGGAAAGAACCCTATCAATTTCTTGTACAGCTACAACTGTGAACTTTGACAGAATTTGTACATGACTTTGAACTCTCAACTCCAGAGAGAGGGGTGAGGACAACTTAACTGTGTTGTCAGGCCAGTTGGACCAAATTACGTGTGTCCAGTGGACATGTGTGAGAAATGGAGACATGTATGGGACAGTATATATATATATTTTTTTGGGACAGGTGCACATTGTTTTGTTTTTTTTTTTTAAATGTGAGAGTGGAATGTTGGGGAAGGGACATAGGTATGTGTTGGTGAGATAAGCTGGGTAGGTGAGGATGCATTTTCAAACAGACAAGACAGATAAGACAGCAGACAAGGGAGGTGTGTGACACATGAGGGGGTGAACACCTTGGATAGGGAAGTCCCATGTGCCTCCAGACGGCAGCAGCGTGAGTCACATCCCCACCCATGGAACTGTCGGCACTGCTCCTTCACTGCCCTGAGGGTGGCATTGCTGGAGGCTGGGCACTAGGGCAAGGCTGCTCCACCAGGTCAGCCAGCATGCCCTCAATCAGGTGCAGCTGGCAGTCAAACCAATGGTAGACTATCCTGCACACCAAGACTGACAACTCATCCTGGGTGACAACTCCCCCTCCACCACCACTCCCAGAGGGGAGCTTGTCCCTATCCCGTGGGGCAGTACTACCCAATGTCACAGGTAATGCAGGGGTAGATGAGTGGGCACCACCTGTCTAGGTCTCATATGTGTTTGGACCCAGTACCATGGCCAGTTGAGGCACGGTAGGCAGATGAGCTGGAACCGGCCTACCTTGAAGTGCTGTGGTAAATGAGCTATAGCAATAAGTTAAGGTTAGTAATAAGCAAACCATTGTTTTTATTAACAGAATGGAACATAATTTTAATTAATCCAAATCCATATTAATGCATATTATGTGTAACATAACAGTAAATAACATAAAAGTCAGTATGTTAACAGCATGCCAGTACGAATTAAAGCATAAGGCCAACAAAACAGTTAGTTTAACAAAATATGTTAACATTGAATCATAATAACACATAATAATAATACATCACATCTTGCAAAAATATAGTTAAACTAAATATGTTAATATTAAATCATAATAATAAATAACAATAATAAATTGATGAAGATAAGGAGTGGGGAGAGAGAGAGAAAGAGAAAAACAATCCATTACTGACAATGCAGACTATATCCCTGAAAACTCTGATAATAATTACTCTACAGGTGTGTAGTGTCAGTTTTGAGTACAGGGACTACAATTCTCCTATAGCTGATGTGGCACAAACATACCTCTCAAGCTGTTAGCATGGGTCAGTATGGGCCGAGCAATGACAAATGCAGGTACACAACTGCACAGAACATGTTCACATAATGTGGACTTCTATAACTACCAAGGTGTTCTGTATGCAGATTTGGTAATAAATTGCATTCCAGCTAATCATTTTTCTGGTAATCCTGTGACAGACAGATTAGGCAGTTTTAATTACATTGTGAGAAATCATGACAGTTGAGAGGCATGTTTGTGTACAGTACATAAACTAGACATCCGTCATGCCTTATTTGGCAGGCATGGGAATAGAACCCAATGGCTGTGACTGCAGGGGACATCTGCAAAAAATGTAACATTGACTGCAGAAGCTTAGTACAGACATGCAAGGAATACAGCCATTCTGGGAATATGTAGACAGATGTGTTTAGGAATCAACAATGCTGCTTAACACTTTATTACCATTTCTAATAAGTGTCTGTGAAATGTTAGCACAATCATAACTGCTCATAACATGGGCTTCCTCAACCATATACCATTTGTTCCTGGATAGGGGGGAGAGAAAGAGAGCAATATGTGACTGCATTTGTTTTGCATTCTCGAGCTATTACAGTACTATACTTGACTGCACTGGCAGTAGAACACACACATGCATAGCATACAGCCATACTGTATTTATCGAAAAAGATTTCTTTAGGAATCAACAATGTTGTTTAACACTTTATTGGTATTGCTGATGAGTGTCTGTGAAATGTAACCACAATCATATCTGATCATAACATGGGCTACCTCATCACATATACCTTTTGTTCCTGGAGTGGAAGAAAAAAAGAGCAATATGTGACTGAATTTGTTTTGCATTCTAGAACTATTACAGTGCTATACTTGACTGTAGTGAGAGTAGAACACACATGCATGGAATACAGCCTTACTACATTTATTAAAAGAGATTTTTGTAGAAATTAACAATACTGCTAAACACTTTATTGGTACTGCTGATAAATGTCTATGAAGTCCACACAATATCTGACCATAGAGTGGGCTAACTCACCCATATACCTTAATTACCTGAAGTAGGAAAAACAGAGAGCATTATGTGACTGATATTGGCCTGGAGACAGCCTTGGACCATACTATGATTTACACAATACAGTTTGCAGGCCATTAGTTTTGCATTCTACAGCTATTACAGTGTTAAACTTGACTGCAACAACCTTACCATGGACAAGCAATGCAAACAGCTCTACTGCAATGGTTATGACAACACAATCCTGTTGTACACCATTCTGCTTACTGTCATTGGTATTGTTTATTGCAATACAGTTGTTAATGTTTATTTATTACACTATAGCTCTAATTGTCCATTTATTGCAATACAGTTCTACTTGCCCATTTATTGCACTACAGTTTTTATTGTTTATGCTTTATTGCAGTAAATGCTTTACTCTTTCTTGCATATTGCACTACAGTTAGCATAATAAATCCATACATACCACATTCACACCACAACCTGTTCAGGCACCTGGCATGGGACTCGACATTGCGAGCCCTCTCAGCTGCAGTTTTTAGTAGAGAAGCACACCATTATGCATACCAGTTTTGCAGACATTCAGCTGGCATATTGGTAAAACAATGAAAAACATACTTACGTATTTGTGGGACATTCCCAGCTCTGGCTTCTTGGACCCAGGTGTCCAAGGTTCCCCTCTTTCTCCTCTTCAGATCATCATAATGGTGACAACACTGGTCACCTGTGTGGGAAATACCAGTAACACTGGTACATTCCCTGGCCAACCAGTCCCAGGCCTCCACCTTACACTCCACACCATGGAAACCACCCTGCACCTGCCTGGGTTCATGATTTGTTATGAGGAGCCCAACAAAGACCCTAGACTCCAGAACACCCCAACTCTGTGCCCGAAAGTGTGCATCTTCACCAGCACTGCCTGCTATATCACCAGTTGATTAGACACCAAGGACTGTTGCTGAATTCCCACCTATTGTGCCTAATATAGGCTGTTTTCCTCCCTTACATGTCATTGAGCAATATTCAAAAAAGTGCTGCATTGCTTAGCAGCATGCAAACCAACTAAGCAGAGCTAAACAGCATGAAAACTCACACAACTGGGATTTTAGCTAACCTTAACACTGTGCAAACAGTAGCCATTAACAAGTTTAAGTAGTGTTCACCATAGTGCAGTAGTGCCATATTTCACAAATTTGTTTTTAAAATTAAACATATATAATACATTAAATTACAGACATTTATCACTGGCATGGACTTGAATCCAGGACCACCTAAGCATTAGGCTGTATCTCTACCCATTTAGCTAATTGGATATTATGAAAACTAGTATACCTTCACATATACTACTGGACTACCTGTTAGCATTGCTAAGCACCAGAGCATGCCACAAAAACGTGCTTAAATAGACCCAGACATAAATAATTAATTACATCTGGTTTCTAGCAACTGTCAGCTATGAATGTATGAGTGCCATGCCACACAAACAGCAACTTAAAAAAAAAAACAGAAAAAAACATTTAAAATAAAAACTATGTAATTATAATAATTAATGACATCTGGTTGCTATTTTTAGATGTTTGGCAGGTGTCAGCTATCTATATGTGAGCACAGCTTGGCAATGCTGCACTCTGCACTGCTTAAACATACAAAAAAGGAAAAAAAAAATTAAAATAAAATATTACACATTTGAACCAATTCACAGCATTTTAACAGTAGTGAGGAGTAGTACAGAAAGCCTCACCCTGTACAAATCCACAAGCATGAGTAGCCTCTACACTTCACTCTACAATGGTTCAATATCCCTGTTCCTATGCTCTCCCTTGGCAGTGCACCATCATTAATATGCATGGCGTGCTGCCGAGGGGGGACCATGGCCATGTACATGGATACATTCTGTGTAGGCGCTACATGGTACATACACAGATTTTATTAAACCCTGGGACATATTACTATTACTATAAAATTAATACATTTATAAATATAATATAAAAGTTGGTCTGAATGGTGGATGATATTTAAGGAAAAATATTAATTTTTTTATAGTGTCAATATAATATGAGAAAAGTAGAGAAAGAAAAATATAAGTGAAAATATAATGATGCATTGGAAGGTTTAGAACATAATGACAGAAAGTACTTTGACAAAGAAAAAGAACCATATGAAAGAAATCAAGAAAAAATACAAGAATTGTTATATAAGCAAATATATTTTTACAAGGAAAAAGAGAAGTATTGAGTTGTTTAAGCAGATTAATAAAGGAAGATGGTAATGTAATGAGAGAAATAAAAATAAAAAAAGGAGAAATAGAACTTGAAAGGATTATGAATAGTGTAGTACAATATGTACAAGAAATATTTAGTGAGAAAAGAAGGTAGTGAAAAAACATGGAAAGTAAAGAAGTTAACAGAAAAAGAGAATAAATACTTGGAAAATTAGATTTCTTTAAATGAGCTAGATAAACTATGAGGACAAGTAAATATAGATTCAGCTGCAGGCCCAGATGGAATAGGGTATGAAATGTATAAAATAATAATGGAATTGCAAAAAAATATTTTTTAAAGATTCTGAAAGAACGATTAAATGAAAGTTTTATGTATAAAGAATTATGTGGTGGAGTACTTAAATTCATTTGGAAGAAAGAAGATAGAAAACAATTAAAAAATGGGAGACCAGTAGTATTTAATAATAATGCTTATAAGATCTTTATGAAAATAATACAAAAGAGATTTGAAAATAAAATGGAAAATATTATGGAAAATACTATATATAGTATAAAGAGGAAGGGTTGCCAAGAATTGTTAATGGTAGAGAAATTGTGGAAGATATTATGAACAGGAAAGAAGTAGGGACAATTGTGATAGGAGACCTCAATAAGGCATTTGACACAATTGGACCTGAAATTTTATGAGTAATAATGACAGAATATATTATGTGAGAAAGTTACAAAATTATGTATGTCAGCATATAGTAATAATAAAGTTAAAATACTTGTAAATGGTTTGTTAAGCCAAGAGGTGCATATGAAGAGTGGTGTAAGACAGACATGTCCAGTGAGTTGTATACTCTTTCCATTAGTTATGAATATGATAGTATGTGAAATAGATTACACAAGGAAGGAATTGACCTGAAGGGTCAAGAATTTCAGTTCTGTTAACATATGTAGAAGACATATTATAATAATTGCAAAATACAAAATTTTAATTTGCACAAGCAATTGTCTAGAGATGACAGGGATGACTTTAAATAAAGAGAAAAGTAAAGGTTTAGGTGATGTAGTAAAGACTGGGGTATATATTTCACAATGAGTGAAATTTCTGTGTTGGTGTGAAATTTGGGAATAAAGATGTAAGGAGAATTCAATGGGAAGTAAACATATATTTTCTGGAGAACATAGGTTCATAGATTCACATATTATTACATTACCCGTAAGATTTAATGTCCAGCTGTGTAAATGCCTCATTAAGGTCTCCTGTCATTCAGAAAAAAGGCTTACTTGATACATTCAGTACTGATGGGAAAAATAGCATACTTAGCAAGTGTATTCATGTTGCCAACAGTATTTGAAAAGGAATTATTGTAGACATTGTTCATTTATATGGAGTTCTAGATTAAACCCAGTAAAAAGAGGGGTTTTGTATGTAAATAAAGAAGAAGGAGGAAGTTTAAGGTTAATTAACCCAGTGGTATACACTGCTTCATTAAATTTGTACAAAGTGATAAAGTGGATAAGTGAAAAAGGTGAGAGATTAGTAGTAAAACTGGATAAATGTAAGTATGAACAATTTCGGAGTATGGTAAAAAGAGTAAAAGAGAAGAAAATAAAATGTTACCAAGAAAAACTATTTTTGTTGAAAATAAAAAAAGAAGCTATGCACTTACCATAACGTTCCATCTGTGTTACCCATTTTCATTCTTCTTCAACTGATGGGTTCAAATCCGATCCTCAGATCCAACTCTGCCATTATTAAAGCTTGTGGTAATCAAAAAGCTCTTGAGCTAATCCCTTACCCATAATGCACCAACCTTAATCTACCTCAGATCTTGTTTGTTAATGTTTTACTAGAAAAGAAATGTTTAACATGCATAAATATGGGATACATAAAACTGCAAGTGGTCAATAAAGGAAGAAACTATATCTAGAGCTCAAAGTAAAGGATAATGCTATCCCTGTAACAGCTCATTCATCCAGAAGTTTGTAAACAGAAAGGATGGGGGTTGGTGGGAAGGAAGTTGAGGAAGAATGAAAATGGGCAACACAGATGGAACGTTATGGTAAGTACATAACTTATTCATCTGATGTTGTCAATTTTCATTCTATCCTCAACTGATCAGACAGTCCCCAGCTACCTATAATCTTGGGTGGACTCTAAGAAAGAATATTCCTGAGTACAGTTGAACCAAATGATGCTCTACCCCTGGAGACCAGATCCAATTTGTAATGAGTAATAAAAGTATGGGGAGTAGCCCAAGTTGCTGCTGCACATATGTCATCCATGGACTCTCTGGATAGAAAAACTGAAGAAGTCACCATGGACCTAGTTCAATGAACTCATAGCGGTTGTGGTAAGGTAATACCCAATTTGTTATAGATAAATGAAATACAATCTGTTAGCTTCAAGGGTGATTAGCTTATGGTCAGACCTAACCAACGAGGGGGCGACCATCAGAACAACATTTGGTTTAATACTTGTGATGTCATCAGCCTCATTTGTGTTTTTTGTCACAGGGAATACTGATATCACAAAAGCCATCTCAGACTTTCAGTTGTTTTCATGATGGAATGTTGCACAGTGGTCTTTTTATTTGCATTTAATAGCACTTCTGGGTTGCACCTATTGGAGCAAGACAGTATCTGTGGTGGAGGCCCTGCTTCTGTTTCAGCAGATTTTGAATATGGCGTTCACAAGGGCACTGACTTATCTGCATGTGTATACATGTTGCCACTGTGTGTGTGCTTGCAGCTTAGAATCATACTCCAAATGTTTCAAGTTACACATGGCTCTATAAGCATGATCAGAACATAATGCTACACTGTACATACTGCACTCATTAGGAAGGAGTGCTTTCATCATCTGGCACATGGGATGAAGTACTTGTGTCCTCAATAACAAGGAAAGTCAGCATGGACTTCTCTTTTTCATTCTGATTTATAAGTTTAATCTTTAATACCTGGCTAAGTCCAGTACTATAAGAGCTCATCATTTGAGTAACCATATCTCAGGGTTCCAGAGTATACCTGACAGTTTTTATAAGACACAGATAAATTAAACTAATATTTATATCTCCTCTTCATGCTACATATTATACTGAAGGGTGATACATCAGTGTTCAGGCATATGGTAAATCATGCAGTGTGCGGTCTTCTGCCTGACAGAAACTTCCTGGCTCATCTAGTGCAAAATGAGTGTGCCTTTTAATTGATTTTGCTGCAGTTGTTTTTGTCTTACTCAGAATATCTGAATTGTGTGAACACCACATAGGCAGCTGCAGTAATATTCTTACAGTCTGAACTTTGCCAATAAGCCGAGATCCCATTTGCATAAGTTGGTGGTAGCTTTGGTAGATGCAAAAGATCTCATGTATCTATTGAGAAGAGTTGGGATCCTTTATTTATATATAAAAATAACTCTAGTTTACAAAATATTTGCATATTACAAATATTTACATATGTACAAATATATAAATATACAAATCAGTTCATGCATATTCATAACTTCCTTTACAATCATGATAAATTTTTATCTTGATTAGACCCCCAGTCCATTTTCCATAGCCACCATTTAATTTTGCTTAATATTATTGCTAAAATCTATTTATCATTAAAAAAATTTAATTTATTCTTTCATTCCATATAACCCATATAATATAAAATAACTTTATCTATTCTTTTAACATATTCTTTACTTCTATTCTTATAATATCCATATTTAATCATATCCATGTTTATTTTATCCACTTCCCCATAACTTTTTTACTTTTTTGCATTTCAAAAACACATATTCTTTCATTTTTTTTCTTTTTCTTGACAATGCAAACATATTATATCATGTTTCTTTTTATATAGCATATTTCCTTTTTCTGACAAGTTATATCAGTCTCCACAAAAAATCTCGACATTCTACTTCCTGATTACAAAATTTGCTTCTTATTTTTACAGCTTTAATGTTTTAATCTGTTAGATTTTCCCTTGGTTTTACATATTAATGTTTTATCATTACATTCTTATACCACATTTTTCTATCTTTTTCTGTATCAAATCAGATGTCGTCAATTTTCATTCTATCCTCAACTAATGGGTTTGGATCCGATCCTCGGATTTGACTCAGCTGTTATTAAAGCTCGTGGTAACCAAAAAGCTGTTGAGCTCCTCCCTTACCCATAATGCACCAACCCTAAGCTACCTCAGATCTCGTTTGCTGCTTTTCGCGAAAGATGTGTCAGCCTAGCTCTCAAGTTTTTAGAGATAAGTGACAGTTTTTATCCCTTTAAATTTCCTAAAACCTAATATTTTCTTATATTACAGTATCTTTTCTTACTTTTTTTAACCCTTACCCTTATACGAGTACGTAGTTCTTAAATTACCATAGTTGGCAATTTCCTTTTTTTTCCCTTTCACTTTTCCATCTTCCAGCCTTCAGCAATTATAATTATGTCCTTTACTTGTCTACACTTTTGTGTAATTCTTTTTTTACCATTGTTGTTAAAATTCTTTTTGCTATCTTTGCTTTATAGATATAAAAAAACGTCTGTCTTGCTTAATCTTACTGTTGTTGTTAGTATAATGGTGAAAAAAGGCCTATCTGGATTTGAGAAGCATGTCAAGTGTGGGCACAAGCTACCACTGTCAGATGCCCATGCACTGTGTGTTTATTGCCTGAGACCACAACATTTACAAAAGGATTGCTCCAACTCTCATACCTTTAAATCCTAGGGTGCCTGTAGAGAGGAAAAATAAACTAATATTAAAAGGATTGTTACCTTCCTCATTTGGAGAAGCGATACCTGGGGCTCAGTCCCCCAAATAAAAAAACAAAAGAATTTAAGTCTTCTTCTCCGAGGCCTTCTACCTCATTCACCTCTGTTTTGGAGCTGATTAGAAAAAGACCAAAGTTATATCTGAAAAGGTGCCAAAGCTCTACTCCCTCGGAGCCGAGGAAGAAAAAAGAGATGGCTGACTATCTCAGATCCGACAAAAATGCAATCAGATCTGACTGCCTCAAGTCTTATAGTTCTCCCAGTACCAGATACTCACCTTCCCTTCCATTGACCTCGTACCTTCTGGGGTGCCTTCATCCTTTTTTGGAATGGCACCAGTCCAAGTCTCCTTCTCTTGCCTCAACTCTTTTGTCCAGAAGTCTGTCAAAGAAGATATGGAAAAAATGAAGCAGAAGTTTATCTCAGTGAAGATTCAGATCAGTATCTTGCCAGCCCCTACCACCTCAGGTCAAGAGGCCCATCTATAAACTACAGCCACATTACAACCTCCTCCTCTGATCCTTTTGGTTGTTTCAGAGTTTGTGGATCTGAGCCTCCCAGGTCCATCTGGCTCAGATCCGAAAATAGCAATATCTTCAGATCCAAACCTTACTCTTGAGTGTTCTGGGTCAGATTTCTTCAGATCCAGATGACTCTTGGAGCCAAAGCTTCCCTGTCGGATCAAAGATGTTGGAGATAGCTCAGCTCTGACTTCCTCCCAGGGAGATTGCCTGCAGAGCAGAGGGATGACAGTGGTCCAGAAATGTGCCTTCTCGATGCTGGGGTCTTCTCTCTCTCTCTCCAGGGCAATTAGCCTTTGAAGTGGTGAAGAGGGTATTCTGTGCTCCGACAGGATAGATGGCTCTAATCCCCTTGGATCCTCAACCTTGTACCCTGATGTCTCTGTACTTAGAGCCTCATCATTTTTTCCCACAGGGACAGCCAGTCTGAGATCTCAGGCTTCCCAACAGGGTATTAAAATTTCTTCTTATACCTCCCCAGAACAGTGCAAGGTTAAGCACTTGGATTCATAGAGGATACAGACTTTGATAAAGGTGAAAAGTCACCATGATCACCTCCAGAAGACGTCTCATTTAGAGACATCCTTGAGATCCTAAAAGAGAGAGGTGATTGGATCCCCAGTAACCCTTCAATGGAGGAGTTGGCATTCTTGGAGGCTTTTAGTACTGGTCCATCTACCTCCTGGTTTACACTACCTGCTGATGAGCTCATTGTTTTGGTCTCTTGGTGGGCGTTGAAGGAACCTGACACAGGTGAACCCATACCCAACAGACCAGAAAAGAGTCCGGCACCACCTTTTGGGAAAAAGTTTTGGGCTAATGGGGTGCCATTGATGCCATGGTTATGGTGGCAGCCACCAAAAGGGAACTTGCCAAACAGAGTTCCACTGTTCATCCCCCTAACAGAGAGCCTAGGGTGATGGGCAGGTTTGGGAAGCATATCTATAAGTCAGCCACCTTCGTTCTAAGGTAGCTGAATTATTTGGCACATTTTACTAGGTTACAGAGGAATTTGATCAAAGAACTTTCAAATACCCTCTCAGGATCTATTTCTACAGAGGTCCAAGCATCTTTAACTTCTCAGTTGGCTACCCTGCAATCTATTTCAAATTCAACCCATGAGGCTTATTTTGCATGTAGCTGAAGGGACCTCAAGGTCAGTGGGTTCAGGCATTTCCATCAGAAGACATGCCTGGATGTGCTTATGTGATTTTGCACAGCCCTTGAAATCTTTGTTCATCAATGTTCTATTTGACGACACGTCCTTGTTTGGCCCTGCAGAGAAAGAAACTTTGTCCAGGTGTGAGAAGGATGGAAAGACCCTGTCTGCAGTTGGCGTATGTTTTTCAATCCCTCAGAGATCATTTTCAAGAAATCAATGAGGTGGTTGAAAGATGTGGTTCAGGAAATCCCAGGTCCTTTCCAGGATAAATGTGGAGAAAGTTCCCCCAGGGGCAGAGGGGAAACTCTAATGGTCGACGCTGCCCCAGTGGCAAAGGAGGCCCATAAAACCATGGGTACAGACAGCATTTCTTGGACAGATCCTACCAGCGCTCCTGAAAGGAGAGCCGATTGCCCACCTCTGGAAGTAATCGGGAGTCGATTATCTCGGCACCATAAAGCCTGGCTAGACATAACAAAAAATACTTGGGTGCAGATGGTTATATCCAGAGGCTATATAACACTGTTTTCCCTTCTGCCTCGAATCTAAAGAAAAATCCTTGATGTTCCACCCAATCAGAGGAAGGAAGCAAGAATTCAAATAGAAAAGCTGTTAGAAAAAAAGAGCCATCTAAGAGGTCCCATCAGACCAGATAGAATCTGGAACTTACTTAAGGATCTTTTTAGTGTCAAAGAAAACAGGGCACTGAAGACCAATTATGAATCTCAGCAATTTTAATAAATCAGTTTGACATATCAAGTTTTGGATGGTCATGGTTCAAGCCATTTTCCCTTTTCTGGGCAAGGATTACTGGATATGCTTGATGGATTTTCAGGATGTGTACTATCACATAAAGATGAACAGATGCTCCAGAAGATGCTTACTTTTCCAGCTGGGAGCCAGTCATTTCCAGCTCAGGGTTCTGCCCTTTGGTCTCAGCACAGACCCCAGGGTGTTCACCAAATGCATGGCAGTAGTACTAGCTTACTTGAGACTGCAGGGATTCTGAAGGTTTTCCTACCTAGACGACTGGCTCATGACTGCCATGACAAGGCATCAATTTATAAGGGCAAGAAATAAGGTTCTCCAGAATTGTTCTTATCTGGGAATAACCATAAACTACAATGGGTTGCAACTAGAACCAACTCAAAATTTGGAATTCATAGGAGCAGGTTTCAACACAAAGTCAATGACAGCTTCACTGCCTCCCTCAAGAATGCAAGCTATCAGATCACAGGTCAGAAAAATAATCTGCAGTACCAAGATATCAGTCCACTTGGTCCTTCAAGCTCTAGGATCAATGTCAGCAGCTATAACCTTAGTGCCTTTAGCCACATTTTATATGAGGATTCTCCAGTGGATGCCAGCAACACAATGGCTGATACTTTACCAATCCATGTCAACACAAATATGAATCATTCAGACATGTAAGAGAGATCTCAAGTGGTGGATTCAATCAGCTCAGGTTTTATAATTTCATCCATTCATTCTTCCTCAGCCCAATGTCATAATGACCACTGACACTTCCCATTTGGGGTGCAGGGTGCATTTTCTGGGAAAAACAATCCAAGACACTTGGTCCCTCAATGAGTCAAACTTGCATATCAATGTCCTAGAGATGAGAGCAGTGATTTTACCATTGCAGACCTTCCAGGATACTCTCCCTTCAGGGACAATTGCAATTCAAATGGCCAATATGTCGCTAGTTTGGTATATCAACAAACAAGGAGGGACCAGATCATACCCCTTTTGTTGAGAAGTGCTCAGAGTATGGCAATGCGCAGTCTCATCCAACCGCTTTCTCATAGTAATGCACATTGTGGGGATGTCCATTGTGATAGACAAACTGAGCAGGTCCATTTTTCTACCTCATGAGTGGTGTCTCAACAAGAATGTGATGGAAATGATTTTTCATTGATAAGATCAGCCTTGCTGCAATCTTTTTGCTTCCCCCTAAACAACAAATGCAGCAACTACTTTGTCCTAATCCCCCCACAGGGAGAATCACCGAGGGATGATTACTTCACAGTTGGCCCCCTGGTCTACTTTATGCTTTACCATCAATCCCAATCATTCCAAAATTTCTGCAAAAAGCTGTCAGGTTTAACAGCAAAGTCATTCTCATTGCACCTTACTGGCCTCAACAGATTTGGTTTTGCTTCCTTTAGCCTCACTTACTTCATCAACCTTGGATTCTGGATCTGACGCCATACCTCCTGTCTCACCCAATAGGCATGATCCATCCTGACATCTCAAATCTCACGCTGAATTCTTGGTTTCTCCAATTCTGTTAATAGCCAGACAACCGATGCTCTCTTCCACAGTCTGACATATTCTTTTATCTTCTCATAAACCTTCAGTATGAAAACTCTATACCAGTAAATGGAAAAGATTTGTTTACTGGGCACAACCAAATGTAGCTGAACCATTTTCAGCTCTGGTACATAACATACTTGAGTTTTTAGCTTCACTTTTTAAAAAAGGGGCTAGTTACTCAACCATTAAAGTTCAGTTAGCAGCAATATTACATTTTCACATTGGATTCAAAGGTTTTTTAGTAGCCTCTCACAAATTGTCCAGAGCATTTTACTAGAAAGGCTCACACAGACTCTGCTACACTTTGCTGTGAGGGAAAGGTTAGTTTGCTTTTTATTTATTGTATTATTTTATTGCCTTTTTTCTATTTTGAATACTGTGATTTGTTTTATTTACCTTGTGTTTTACCTGTATTCTGCTTTTAACTGCATATTAAAACTTGAAAAGAGACCACAGCTCTGTCTCTTGTGAGTCAGGCAGATATTTTTTCCTCACCCTGCCACCCGGTTACTGTATTGTTCTTAAACACCACTGTCTTTCTAGTTGCCTTCCCCTTATGTTAATTTGATAATGTATCTCAGTTCCTCTCTGTTTTTACTGGCTTGTGTGAGTAAGCACAAAATTATAATTTTGTGAAATCACTCCCCTTCAACTATTTAAATTTATTGGCCATCCTACTGTATGCCATAGCACCAGAATACAAAAGTGACCACCCCCTTTCAATCTATCTTGCTGTTTTAAAAATAGTGACTATCCACTAAAACTTAACATTTTAGACAGGTAAAACTTAAGTTACCTACTTTCACATCTAACTCCTCGAGTGCACATTGCAGTGTTTAGGATAAACCATTTTTTTATCTTACCTTTAAGCATCCCTGTGTCTAACACTTGCTGCTGATCACCAGAAAGCTTAATAACTGCTTTATAGATGACAGCTTGGAGTCTGTGCTTATATTCTGATCCTGGTGAGAGTAGGAGCAGAGTGCATTGATTCCTGACTCTTTCTGGTTGGAGTCTCTGTGACTAGCACTTGCTCTAATACCTGCTGGAAAGCACTAGGAAGTCTTAAACTGATACAGGCACTCAACTCCCCTTGTTAATAAGGAGAAATTAACCATACGCACTGAACAGCCTATAATTGCAAAGTACAAATACCACTGAATAAAAAAGACAAAAAATACCACTAGCGACAACAGCCAAAAACACAGAGCAACGCTGATAGAAAATATATTTATTGCACTTAGCACTTCAGCTCCCAGGCCTTCACAGAGTTGCAAAGTACCTTGCTTAGGTAAGGGAAAACAGTTCTTGTACTTTACAAAAAGAAAAGCACCAAACCAGGCATGTCCAGGGGTCAGCATCCGTTGATTTCTCCTGTCCACCTAGTGAATCTGGGCATACTGAGGCAATGCAGAAATTGCCTCATGTACACAGACAACCCTCTCCTCCTACCACCCAACACTACAACCTGTGAGAGATGCACTTACATAGCCAAACTGGAAGCAAAGCTCTCTCCAACAAAGATTGTGCTAGACAGTCAAGAGGAGAAGGTTAACACCCGCACTACACCTCAAGCAACACATAGCCCTTCTAAAACCACACCACCAACACCCACACATAGCAACATTAAACCCACATATGGAGGCCCTTAACAGTAACCTGCCCAAGCAACAAGGACCTCGGAAGCTGAAACGCAAACAAACATCAATCACAGCCAAAGTGTCACATAGTTCACAACACCAGTGTGCCACCCAACAACAGCCCTAAGGCAAGACAATGTACCTAACACTTTAGTCATAGGTGACTCTATAGGCAGGCACACTGATGTCCCACTCACCAGGCTGAACAAGGAGAAAATTACAGTCAGCTGCCTGTCAGATGCCAGCATCTACCACATAATGCATGCACTCAAGTCACTCCACAACAAGTACCAATATGACTCTATCATTGTCCATGTTGAAGTGAATGACTTGAGACATACTTCCCTGGACTACATGAAAAGAGACATGGAAGAGCTCTCTGATCATGTGGCCCAGGTAGGTAAGACCCTAGCCCTTAGTAGCATCCTGCCTTCACCCAGAATTATACCACAGTATAAGGACAAAATGATTGACTTCAATAATTGGCTAAGTTTCTGGTGTCTTTCAAAGGGGATCCAGTATCTGTCTGCCTGGGACAACATGATTGACAGACCACAATGCTTTGCCAGAAATGGTCTGCACCTGTCGCCCCTGGGATTCAGGGTACTGGCTAAGGTTCTTGCCACCCCTATAGTGCCTTTTTTAGGCAAAGTTCAAAGGACAAAACCATCACCATAACAGGTACAAGCATGCAAAATCTGAAGGTAATGCTACTCAATGCTAGAAGTCTAAACCTCAAAATGTACTCTCAAGGCACTCCTAATAATGGAGAACATTGATATCTGTGTAGTAACTGAAACCTGGTTCAAGGCTCCAGAGAGCACACCTGCAATACCAGGCTACAACTCTTACCACACATTTTGGCCACCAAACCAGGACCGAAACACTAAAGGTGGAGGAGTGTCCTTATTCACCAAGGATATTCACAACACCAGGCTAGTTGCCCAACACAATGTGTCTGAAATTCTCCAGGTGCAACTAACACTAGGTAAGACTGCAATCAAAATTGTAGCTTGCTACAGATCCCCCACCATGCCTCAAGATTCTCACTATACTTTTCTAAATATACTGGAAAATATTAAGATACAACCAAACACCCTAATACTGGGTGATTTCAACTACCCTGCCATTAACTTGGAAAACTACTCATGTACCAACACCTTTGCCCAACGGTTCTTGGAATTCATAAATTCCAATGCCCTGGATCAACTAATCCTTAGTCCCACCAGGGGCTCCAATATCCTAGACCTGGTCATTACTAACATGGAAATCGATGTTCCACACCTATGGTCTCCCTCTTGTTGGTCAGGTCTGACCATAAGCTAATCACCCTTTCCATCGACATCCCACCCCCAACCCCCAGTAAGGAAACCTCTATAAAAAAACTTCTCCAAAGCCAACTTCATGCTACTCAAGTCAAAAGTGACAAACTTCATGACACCCATGCAGACAGGAACTGAAAGTTCAACTGCTGAATCCTACACTAAGGCACTGTACGGGCACATCCACTCATGTATGAATCGTGCCATCCCCAATAGAACCAAGGTGCTCTCCTCCAAAAAAAGGAAGCCAATCTGGTGGTCCCTTGCCATAAACAAACTTTACAACAAAAGGAAGAAACTGTTGCAGAAAAGAGGGAAACATCCCAGGATGCAAAAATCTCCCTTACCAGTCTCAGTAAGAAGCTGAGATCCCTCATAAAATCCTCCAAAGCTAGTTATGAAAATAAAATTGCCAAAGATTCCAAAGATGACAACAAGGCATTTTATAGCTATGTCAAGAATCTAAATGGCAATGTCAGATCTGCTCTGATGTACAACAGAATGGCATTAAATATATTGATCCCAAGGATATTGCCAATATCCTGGCAGATCAATTCAGTGCCAACTTCACCCCCCTCTCACACCCTTAAAGGGCCCATCTCATCTCAATACCAAAAGATTGCCAATTTCTGGTAATAACTGCCACAC
This sequence comes from Protopterus annectens, assembly GCF_019279795.1. Taxonomy (NCBI): domain Eukaryota; kingdom Metazoa; phylum Chordata; order Ceratodontiformes; family Protopteridae; genus Protopterus; species Protopterus annectens. Next base: position 196,617,954 of record NC_056727.1, read on the forward strand.
AGGTAAAAACCGCACTCTCCAAAGCTAAGAATACAGCATCCGTAGGACCAGGCGACATCCCAGGCTGTGTACTACATGAACTACAAAATGAACTGGCACCTCACCTAAGTGTCATG
>NC_056727.1:196625569-196675569 GCF_019279795.1 Protopterus annectens
TCCTAACTCTAAAAGCTTATTATTTGCATTTACTATGTGCACTTTAAATAAACCTCTGGCCTATAACATTCTGCAGCACTTTCAAGACAGAATGTTTAAGATAGTTTGGCTATGATCAACCTGCTATAAGACACCCAACCTAAAATGAAGTAAAAAAACATACTTTAGGGCATACCTACTCTTATTTCTTATATTTAAACAAGAAACATTTAATGCTTGAGCTGGCTAGAATATTTTCTGGTTAAATTTATAGAACATTAAGAAGCTCACCAAATTTGATGCCAGATATCACAATGCAGAGTCCTACTAGGTGGGTTGCAAATTGCCTCACAGTGTGAAAGTAGCAGACTCTAAGTCAGACTGCAGACCAGTCACTAGTGGAGTCCCACAGGGATCAGTCCTGGGTCCTCTCCTGTTTGGCATCTACTTCTCAGAAGTCTAGGCCAACACGGAGGAATCTGGCTGACCAAGTTCGCAGATGATTGCAAGCTGGGAGCCATTATTAACTCCCCAAGTGATGTAGACATCCTACAGAAAGGCCTCACTGAAACCAATGACTGGTGTTGTAACCATGTCCTTAAGCTTAATACCAAAAAATGCTTCATTATCTCCTTTGGGAAAAACTCAGTTCCCACTAATTACCACATCGATGGGAACCCACTAAACACTAAAGGTGTTATAAGAGATCTGGTGACACAGGTTGACAGCAAACTCTCCTTCGACTGCCACATTGCCACTGTGGTCAGAAAGTCCTTCTATGTGGTACATCTCATTGCCAAGGGTTTTGCATCCAGGAAGAAGGAGGTCATCATCTCTCTCTACTCTTCCCTCATTAGGCCAATCATCGAGTATAATGCCCCATTTGGCATGTACCTCACTAGACACATACAACAGCTGGAAAGGCCACAAAAGTACCTCACAAAGAGGATCCTAGGCCTTAAACACATGCCCTATATGGACAGACTCAAAAAACTCCAGCTATTCTCTGTCTCATATCGTCTACTAAGAGGCGATCTCTGCTTGACTTACAAAGCCATGTCTGACCCAGCTCTATTAGAAATGCTACATCTAAAGAAATCCTAATCCCTCCACACCACATGCTCCAGAGACCTCAACCTCATTACCACAATCAACAGAACATGCTAGAGGGAGAAGTTCATAACCCATAGACTGACCATGCTATGGAATAGACTTCCCATACATGTCAAGCAGAGCACTTCATTGGGCCTCTTCAAGAGAAATCCTGATAAGTGAATGGGAAACAGAAAGTTCACCCTGTGGATCACTCCAGTGGCTCTACTTGTTAGAGGCACTGGGAACTAATATCGGGCAGCATGATGCCAGGGCACTTCTATGGGCTAGGCTTGTAAAGGCTCCAGGGCCATTAGCCTAGTACACACCTATGAACCTATATGTTAGGAGATGTGATACTGAAGGCTCTTATCTATTTTATTATTATTATTATTATTATTATTATTATTATTATTATTATTATTATTATTATTATTATAATTATTCATGGTGTATTCTGTTATCAGAATGAAAACTATTGATAAATGCTAGTGTGCTACTAGTTTTACTAGTCTCTACCCAACAAGTAATCCCACTCAGGGTTAATTTATTTTCTGGTGCTGAGAAACTGGTTATATAGCATTTTCTACTATCATTATTTTATTTATTTATTTTATTTTACATTTGTTGACTGGGCTAATCTAGCTGGATACATGTCCATTTTCAGTAGAGGCCCAGGGAGAAAAGCTCCACAAGCATAGAAAAAAAAAAAGACAAGGAATTTGTACCAAATAAAAAGCACTTCAAAAACAATGCTAGTAGGACAGCCAACAAAAAATACATCAGGTGGACAAATTGTAAACAAGGGAATGCAAATAGAGATAGAAAACATTTGGAGTGTTGATATCACAAGACATAACATGTTGAAAGAATTACAAAGTGGACTATCATTGAATATAAAAATAATAATGTTTTTTTTTTTTTTATCATGATACCTAGTTTCATGAGATACTGAGAAAGCCAAGGTTTGTACTAAAATGACCCTGTTAACAGTTTCACCATAACATTCCCTTAACCATTGGGATGTCCAGTATATAGTGTTAGCTCTCAGAATGAAGAAAATTGTCTTTTACAGGAATTTTAAATATATATCCATCCATCCATCCATCCATCCATCCATCCATCCATCCATCCATCCACAACCCCTTTATCACATTTTTGCACATGGGGTAGGGGTGTCATTTCAACAGTGACAATCATCTAAAGCCAAGGTTTACACCTCCAGGTGGCTAGACCTGCTACGGTAGTTAATTCGTACCACACACACTAGCACTTATCACCAATTTAGAGTGTCCAGTCCACCTACTGCATACCTTTGAAATATGGGAGGAAACTAAAACACCCGGAAGAAACCCACGGGAACACAAGGAGGACATGCAGACTCTGCATAGAAGGCACCCCAGCCAAGAATTGAACCAGGGAAACTCTTGCTGTGAGGTGACAATGCTATCTGCTGCACCACTGTTCTTCCCCCATTTTAAATGTATATGTTAAATAACAAAGATGCAAGACACCTTTATCTGTTATCAATTATACAAAGCTTTCACTCAGCACTCAGCAGCCCCTTGCTACATATTTATAACCCAGTGTAGTAATATCCTCTGAATCCTACATGCCTGTTTATCAGTATTAGCCAGAGGTTTATAAAAAGAACTTATAGTTGGACTACATAGTCAAAGAAAAGCATTAGCGAGCTCTCTTAAACAAACACAAGGCTTACAAAACGTGCATACTAAAAATCTAATCTTTTGCAAAGTAAGTATACTCAAAGTTTACAATGTGCTACTTATCAAACAAATGTATCACATAATTAGTTAGCAAGCAAAACAGCATGGACTGCCATTAAAAACACCCCTTCAACTGCTTATTTTGTCCTTTTAATGAAATAATAAAATGAGCTGTAAATGTTCTTTCCTTAATATAATGATGTATAATTTCTTGTTTCTAGATGTGTTCAAATAATGTAATATGGTTATACCTCAACTCTTTAATATCTTTGAAGTTTTTCTTGAATGAACTTTTAATATAACTGTCAGAGAAAAATACTTCAAAAGACCAAAAGCACAAGGTTCAGTTCAGGTATCTTTATTCTTGCGCAAGGAGACAACAAATGCAGTTACAGAGTTTGTCTGACTAAATCAGGAAGTGTCACAGTTATTATACCTTTCTTTTAAGGCATTGCCCACTACGACTGACGTAGCAGATCACCAGTTCACAATTCTGTTACTTTACAGATGTTTCTCACATTTCTAGCTGACTCTTCAAAGTTTAAAAAAGATTTTTCAGTAAACAGGATGGCCTTGACGACCACCGGTCAGTTATAACTTTCTTGCTATGTGATGTTACAAGTCTAGGTACTACGGCTAATTCAAGCACAATGCAAGTACAGATTTCTGAAGCAGTTCATTGTTTATAGTATCTAACTTTCTTGCAGCTTGTGCACTTTTTCATCAACACGAACAGAGCTTATTGTCTATAATGAATGGATCTACAGAAATTATTATTATTCTCTATTTCATTTCCTGACCTAGCAGAAAATCACCTGCTTTCCAGTACATTTCCAAGGCATAAACATATATTTTGCTGTGCTAGCAAACTAGGTCAGAGTGCAACTTGCAGTGTCAGAAAGCACAATTTCAGAAAAGCATGTTTTCAGTTTCAAATAGAACTAATACTGCATATAGAATAAAAACGTGTTAATCTTCCCTTATTTAAAATAAGCATTGCACACATATGTTAATACATATTTTTCTAACAATAACCATAACTCCTTTAGATGGGCTTGTGGATCTGTAACTGGATGGACAGATGATATCATTCACATATTGCCAAAATGACCTTTTCTCACCTTTAAGCTATATAATTCTATTATAGAAATTTAAAAGATTATTAGACTAATTATTTTCCATAACTCTTGCTTGCTATAGATTCACATTAAACTACTCCTGACAATGTACTCTCTTCTATGGAACTGTTTTTCTTTTCTATAAGGAGTATTTGTATTTGATTATCTATCTTTCAAACAATAAAGTCTCTTTCTCAGATTGTCATTTATTCTTTACTTGGTTTCCAGGAAAACCAAAAAAATAAGAAGGTTACACAAACAAATGAGTGAAAACCACAAGAAAAGCCTAACCAAGCTAGAGTTTTCACTGTGTGATACCTTAAACCTCCTGAAATAGAGGCCCATGGGATATATGCAAATGACCCCTTAAGGACATCAAGTGTTCCAGCTATATGGATTCTGAATGTCCATGACTTTTTACTTTTTTACTTTGTAAGTCTTTACAGACAGATTCAGGCCAAATACAACACCATTATTTTCAGCCATTATCTGTAATATCTAACCCCCTGGCTCATAATAATGTTTTTTCTTATCCCCTTAGGGCAAAACATAATATACCTGAATACTTCCAAATAATGCATATTCAAGGATATTGGTAGTAATAGGAACATTCCTCCTCTCTACTCATTCTGTGTACTCAAGTCCAATGTTTTACAGATTGTGTTATAGTGACAAAACTGATATGGTGAAGCCATTGGTGATATCCCCTAACCCATTTTCTTCCCAAAGTCCTGTCTGTCTGTCTCTGTCTCTCTCTCTCTATGAGAAGAATACAACTTGGAAAAGGAAAATTCACAATAAATATGTTGCCCGGTACACAATTTAACTTCATCCATGTATTTTCAAGTAGCTAGATAACATACAGACCTAAACCTGTTTTCCAGCCTACGGACATGAGTGAAAGCTGCTTACAATATATAAGCTATGGTATACAAATTTACTTTTAAGGGGATAACATTTAGCCCAGTGCATGACCACCAAATATCCCAGTCTAAAACACATAAGCGGAATTACAAGAGGTATAAATGACCCAACCAAGTAGATAACTGTAGCCAGGGTGTTATATATTAATTAAGTGTATTTATTTATTTAAAATTTGCTTGCAGGCACACCCCATGTGAAGAAATTCACAAAATAATGAAACAGAACTGATTCACAAAACCATTCTAATTACAGAAGTTAAAAGTTCAGGAAACGATTCAAATAAGGAGAAAGTATTATTAAGAGAGGAGAAAAACAAATACAGATTAATGTTAGTAGTAAATATGAGATGTAAGCAACAAGTGAGAACAGAGAGTGAAAGTAGAAGTGATGTAATTGAAGGAGTCAGGTGACGCATCCAGTGGAAAAGCACTTGCAGTCAGAGTTTTGATGGTAGTGTCTGAGTTTCTGAAAGTGGGAACAGAGGTGATTTCATTTAAGTAAACTGGTGGGATTGACAGAGTTTGGGCGCAAGAATGGAGAAGGTGGTGCTAGTACAGCACAGAGTAATTTGGGTTGGGTAGTCTGGAGTGAGGGAGTCAACAAGTAGAAGTTGTAGAGGTTGTAGAGTGTCGTTCTATTATGGAGTATGGCAGCAAGTGGTAAGAAGACAACTGATTCAAGTAGTTTGAAAACAAGATACCATAGGAGGAAGTAGGATTTGTGGATTTTCACCCTGTGAAAAGTTTTACTTCCTGTCAGAAGTTCTTGGGTTTACCTAGCAGACCCAGTTGCACATGTTTGAAATAGCCTGTTTTATGCCTTGGTATGTTTTGCTTAGCTAGATTACACAAAGACATAAAGACAGTATGATTTTCAGGTAAAGGGCTTTGTTTCCATGAAGATCACACATTGTCTCTAAATTTGAGTAGAAATTTCTGTATAGTGGTTAGCCAGGGTTTTTTGATATATTTGAAAATGTACTGCGTGAGAGGAAAGAGTTTGCCTTGAAGGTGAAGGAGGGTATTCGTAGGAGCTGTGTCAGATGAGTTGGTGCTCTATAAGTTGATAATGAGGGACCATTTGATAGTTGCTAGGTGTTTTTTGAAATTTTGAATATTGGCGGTAGAGCTAGTTCTGAAGGTATCTAGTCTGGAGGGTAATGCTGTTGATTGGTGGATAATTTTAAGCGTTATTGGAAAGTGGTCACTGAATGAGGGTGGAAGAACAGATATTTTAGAGGTAATGATAGGGTTGTTAGGGACTCACATAGTGGAAGCTGGTTAAGAGATGTGGACGGGTAGTTGATATTTGGATGGATAGTGTCACTGACTAACTTTTTAAGGCTGAGATTGGCTAATAATTCAGCAATGTCATTTCTCATGAGATCTGGGTAGTTTAAGTAAAAATCATTTATAATAATGATGTTTTTATACTTGTGGGAAGCTGGGGTTATAGTAAAGATAACGAATTATTTATTTATTTTTTACTCAAATAGTTTTTATTTTCAGATAATATTATAATATCTTCATAATATTTATATATAACATTTTAATAACTATATACAATATTTACTTCAGCCTGACCTTTCAGCTGTATTCAATGTATACAAGCACAGTATAGAATTAACACTTCAGTTATCAGAGTATCTCTGTTAAAGTGTCTAACAAAGATATAACTTTCTTCCATGGATTGTTAACCAATGGCCTAAGATAAATATTTAGTTCTTTGATTTTGATTTCCATCAATGCTGAAGTCCTCAGTAGAGTGTAAACGTCTTCCAAAGTTGGTGCTGTCTTTGAATGCCATCTTCTGGTTATACATTTTCTTGAAATTGCAAGTATTGTCCATAACAAATACATATTTGTTTTATTCAAGTGAGGAACTTCATTCACATTTAAAAGAATCAAAGCTTTAGATAAGTTGAAATATTCATTGAATAAATCTTGTAAAAAGTAATTAAATCCATTCCAATATGATTTAATTTTACTGCAGTCATAAAAAATGTGATTTCAGTCTGCTTTATGTACCTGCTCACATCTCCAACATATTCCATTTGCGTTGGAGCTAATTTTATTAATTGTATCTGGGGTTAAAAATGCTCTGTGTAAGTATTTCTAATTAAATATTTTCCAGGATTGTATAATATGTGTGGTTTACTGATAATAAAATATTTAATTTCATTTCTTCTGTTAACTGTAATGACTGACCTTTTGTTATAAACTGCCAATATGATGATTTAGGTGTTGTTTTATAGTTTATTAGTTCTTTGTATAAATTTGAAATACTATTTCCCTTATTATAATTGTATATAAATCCCTATACGCAATTTATAAGAGTTGGTATATCTTTAAAGGAAGAATTGCTGATTATTCTGCATAAGTCTTGAGAGTACATAAGAATACTTTGTAGAGTTAACCAGTCCTGTGATTTAATGTTATAAGTAGTTTTTATCATTTGTAAGTATAAAACTTTATTTTTTAATACATTGAAACCAGCATATAAGTCCATTTTGTTCCCAAGAAGTAATTGTTTCTCTTATATATTTTATGAGGATAGTTGTTAGTTATGATGAATAGGGTTAAAAATTAAATCCAAAGTTTTAAATCCATATTTGCATTAATTTTTTCTAAAGGAATTAATATAATGATTAATCAAGTATGTTTTAGTTGGATTTGTTATATTATATTGCATACTAATACTTAATATGTACCAAGGTTTATTAGTTTTGTCTAATATTGAGAATTGAGATTGAACTCATCTATTGATATAACCGTTAATAAGTCTTTCCAGTTAGTGGAATAATTAGGGCTTATCCAATCTATAACAGTTTTGAGTATGGATGCTTTTATATATGATTCAATATCTGGAAAGTTCAGTCCTCCTTGTTTCCATGGTCTAATGTGGTGTGTTAGGGCTATTCTATTTCTTTTGGGGGAACCATAAAACTTTTAGTAGGCATGAATTTGTTTCTTTAAGTAAACATCTTTCAGGAAGCAACTGTTTTGCTAATGCTACATTCAGAATTTTAGGTAATAAAACCATTTTTATTAATTGTGGCTTGTCTTCAAAGGTTAATATTATTTTATTCCATTTTTCCTTATACGTTTTGATTGTGCTGATAATATTTTATAGTTTATTGATACTAACTCATTTAGATTTTTGCATAACACTATTCCTAAATATTTTAGAGTAGATTCTTGTTCTCCTATGATATGTTTTTTCCTTGACTTGTAACTCTTTTTTCTTATTTAAAAATAATAATTTTGATTTTGATCTATTAAAGTGAAGACCTGAAATCATATAATAATAAGGAATTATTTTTAAGAGAGAGGTTGGATGAACTAGGCAAGCGATGGCTATTAGAGAATGATTATTTTTTCGAGGAGGGAAATATTAGAAGGATCCATTTCATATAATCTGCAATGATATTTGGGTTAAAGTGTTTTTTTTTTTCCATAAAGAATGAGAGTGCCCCCATCTTGCCTCTTGCCAGATCTTGCATTTAACTTCTAATGCAATGATTTTAGTACTCACACTTAATCTTTAAGATTCTATTTGGGATAAATACTACATGTAAAAATCAGACATATTATAGGAAATAATAGTACATAATTTTGTTATACAAATAAAAAAAAATGCCTGGCTGTTGTTCTGTGGAAAGGATAGTTTAGAGGTTGGTGTCTATTTCCAAAAAAAAAGAAAAAATTCTGGCTATACTTGTAGATGTCAGTGTCCATTTAAAAAAAATCCTGGCTATACGCATGCCTTTAAATGTGTAATGTAAGTTTGTGATGAGCATAGATATTGTACAATTCATTTGCTTTAGTTATGACAGTAAAGCTTACAGTCTACTGCCCTTTAGGAAGTCTTCCCATGTTAATAACATTAAAGGCAGTTGACAACCGACTTCATAAGATTGTCAGAGGAAGTGTATTCCATAATTATGGAAATGACTCAATAATGTATCTATCACTTTTTATTTATTGCTGTTGTTTATTTTAGAATTTTTTTCCCTGATTTGATTGATGTTGGTCTTGCTAAATATGCATTTTAGGCACAAACTTTCAAGTAGAAATATATCAGACATTGCTTTATAGACTAAGCAGAAGTCAATTCTAAATAACTTATAAGAAAACTATAATGACCAGTCCTGAATCTATTTTGAGTAGTTCAAGTTTGCAGGCCATGTGTTTCCTTTAGGATTAAATCATTTCATGTTTTCAAGTTGCTTCAGATGTCTTCTTTGGTGGCTGCAGATAACAGCACTGTACTTAATAATGGGTGAAATTAGTGAGATATAAAGAGTTGCATGATTTCCTCTGGAGTGACTTGACATGACCTTTAGATTTAGCTGGACTACATAATATTTTTCTACCTTTGGTATATACACGCTAGTTAGTCATGGGGGTGGATTCAATAAAGCCTACAAGGCTCACTAAAACCTTGTGTTTATCGAGGTCTGATGCTCACATGGTCTGATCTGTATTCAGTAAATTGCTCTACACACCCTGTAGAGCTGTGCAAACACGGTAAACATTGTGGCATGCTAATTACAGCATAAACAGCTGAAGTGTATGCTAATGAACCAAACCAAAATGGAGGAACTCTTCAACAAGCTATAATGCAATTGTGTATACACTCAGTGCAGGTTTTGGCCTCAAATTGCAAACCTATTGGAATGCAGCCATAGAAACTAATCTACACAGAAAGAATGTTAGAGGCTGCTATTGCTCTTCTGCATGTGTATGTGCAACAGGCCCAAGTCCATGCTGCTGCTGCTGCTAATAGATCATGGCTAAGAAGGAAAATGGTGTTTAGACCCTGTTTAACTTTTCATGGTCTGCATGAGATGGAAATTGTAAAGAGCTGCAGGGTAGATACAGACACACTACAGGAACTCTGCAACCCCTATCATCCTCAACTGAGATCAAGGGCAAACCGAGGGGAACCAATACCTGTAGAGACTAAGGTATGTGTAGCACTTAAAATATTAGCTACAGGAGCCTTCCAGGGACAGACAGAGGATAAGCTGTGGGTGTCACAGACATCAGCATCTAGGATTCTACATCAATTCCTGAATGCTATGCTACAACATGCTAGTGAGTACATACATTTTCCCCATTTACCTGAGGAGACAGCTACAACTATGCAGGACTTCTACCCTGCAGCACACTTACCTGAAGTCCTGGGAACGATATACTGCATGCACATTGATATCAAAGCACCATCCACGGGAACAAGGAAAGGTGTATATAAACAGAAAGGACATCTACTCCATTAACTGCCAGTTTGTGTGTAATACTAAGGGAATCATCGTGAATGTAAGTGCTGGCAACCCTGGTAATTACAATGACTCCAATATCTGGCACAACTCTCAACTCTATCAGAGGTTTTCTAAGGGGGATAGCCTACAAGATCTTTCACTGGGTGTTGCAGGGTATGCACTTGAACCGTAACGGATGACGCCAATCAGAAATGTGCACTCACCCACTGAAGAATGCTATAATGAGGCACACACTCAAACAAGAAATATCACAGCACATATGTTTAGGCTCCTGAAGTCAGGGTTCCAGTGCCTAGATACATCAGGAGGAGCCCTGTAGTACAACCCCCATACATGTGATGAAATTTTCACTGTCTGTACTATCCTTTGCAACATTATTTTGAGAGAACAGCTTGAGCAGGAACTTCAAGGGGAAGGGGCACACATCCTACCACCATGGGCAAGGTCACCACAGCCACACACAGGTGAGGAGTAAGAGGGGGCACCACCAGCTGCTGCGGGTATAGGTAGATGTAGGCGTGTACAATATGCCCTCATCCTGGTGAAGAGACAATGGATGACATACATGCTTACCACCTAAGGGGGTACAACTTTCATCCTATGCACATACATACAGCAGAATTTCTGCCAGACAACACTCACAGTCTTTACTTACCCATGTAATGGTTGTGTACTGCTAGCATCACACAGAGTCAGCTCTGAATTAAAATGCTTTTAACTACCAGACTATAAAGGCAAGTGTTGAACCTGGAATAGGAAAATAAATGGTTAAGAATGAAATAAATAAAAATAAATAAATGAAAGACAGCTCCATGCATATTGTTACTTGCTAATGTAACTAAGTAGAAGGTGGGTGAATTTTACAGCAATGACATCAATATGTGACAGCACTGATTTATGTGGATAGATGTGTTCTTTAAAAACTAATAGGCCTCATGCATCAAGGATAAACACAATACAAAAACCTGTAAAAAAACAGTACAATTTTCAAAAGAGCATCACAAACACATATAGACCAAGCACTCAGTCAGCTATGCACTCTGGGTATCAGACAAAAGACTTTTGCATCCCTGAATCCAAAAGATAGAAACAAGGATACGGCACAGAAATTATCATTTGCAGAAGGTGTTATTTGTGGGAGAGGGGGGCAGGATGCTAAGGCTGACACAAAAGATAGTGAGTGCGTGTGAGTAAGAAAGATAAGCAGGCAGAAATCTGGATAAATTATCAAATGGCCACTGAGACAGAATGAGTTACAAGCCTTGTGAATGACCCATGTAACTGTTATGTTTTTGTGTCTGTATGGACACTCAAGGTGAAATATGTGTGAGTGTCTGCAAGCAGACAGCCAAGCTCTGTGCTAGCTTTACGTCCTGGTATGTCAGGTAGGTGTGAACCATGCATGGTAGAGATGACAGTTTATCATCATCATCATCATCATCATCATCATCATCCCTGACTGTGAGAACTGGCTCTGCCAGGAGTTACATTGGCATGTCCATGCCCATGGTCAGTTGTGCTGCTACCTGAACATGATTGATGTCTGCTGGATGAGGTCTCCTCACAAGTGCACCCAGGACCATGACCCTATGGCCTACCAAGTCTGGGTGTGGACACCTCAATATTACTAACAGAGCAGCAGAAGTAGTGCAGATGATGCTGCTCACCTACGTCCACATGGATGCTGTCCCCCTCCCAGCAGACGTTCCATCACAGACACTTCCTGTTCCATCATGTCATTCACCAAATTCATTGAATCAGCTACACAGTGAAAGCAGTCATGCATGTCAGCCTGTAGAATGTCCTCGGGGGCCCTACTGGAATGTGCCTGCACCTCCATGATGGCCCTAAACATATGTCAAGTAGCAGGTAAAGGCACACGAGGATCAGGTGGAGGGAGGACAGTTGGCCTCCTCTGAGCACCCCTAACAACATTCCTGCATGGCACCTCACCCACACTTTGATTACAGCCAGAGTTAACTGGCACTGAAGCCACAGTAATCATGCTACCCTGATCAAGTGTCTCACCCTCCACTTGCCCAATATCTGAGGGTTCATTGGAATAAGTATACATAGGTCTACTGGCTGTGTCTGCAAGAAATACAGAGGGTGGCTGAATGTTAACCTAAGTGTTAAACTCAACCTCTGCATCCCGCCCTGACTGTGCCTCTTTTTAGCCACCATCATCATCAGAGTCTGCCAGTACTCTGACATCAGGTGGTAAAAGTCCAACACTTCCAGTGTCAGGATCACCTGTGATAATATGCAACAAACACAGGAACAAAATTAATACTACACTAAGCATTTAAAACAATTTATATGATAAAATACTAATACTGGTCGCACTACTGCAGATGTTACAGCAATAAACACACTCATTACACCCACCTCACACATAAATATAAATGCATATATCTGACAAATGGTCATCAGTAATCAAAGAAAAATGTTTGGCTTATCATGTCCAGATGACTCTACACTTGGTAGGGAGGATGTTCCTAGAAGATATGAAGCAAGGTAAGGACGCAAATTAAACATCACAATTGCAATAACACAGAGGGGTAATGAATGCACAGTTTTGTCTATATGTCTGTTAAGAATAGTTTTAACTGAAACTTGGGTGGCACTTCCACCCACAGCCCATGTGGACTGAGCAAATGTGTCATTAACTCTATTAATTTATCAATAGGTTCATAAGAACACAGGAAGTATTAGTTAATTTTTTCTGTATTTTACTATACAAGCAAATTTTAAAACTTATCATATGTAAGGCTATCTGGAAGTTCTTCCTGGCACATAATTGTCCTCCCAGACACATCAGCACTGACAATAATCACATGTTAGTGTGCAGTTTCCACTGAGCTATCTGGATCTCTGACAGTGGACTGACAAAATCATACCAGTCCCCCTATGACGCACCTAATCATAAGTCCTGGTGCAACCCCCTACAGGACTGATATCACTGACTATCTGGTTCCAAATCTGCATTCTGTTAACCATATCCCCACACCCTCTCTCAAGCAGAAAGGCACCATGGTGCCTGAACGCCTGCACTATGCATCATTTTCAGAGTCACAACCCAATGTTTGCTCCAAAACAAGGAATACTGCTTTAGTAATGTATTGTTTCCCACTGAAATAACAGGATGGCTGCACATTTTTCAAGAGCAAATCTCTTGAAACACAACTTTTGTTGTGGCAACAGACAAATGGTAGTTGGTTTCCCCACCCAAAAAACAACAAGCAAATGAAAGTTTGTATAACCCAAGCAATATCACATAATTCAATTGATATATATCCTTTCATCACAGTTCTTACACTGTTCACATATTTGCAACAGAAAAGTCAATTTTATATGATTGCCAGTCACCTCTCTCCTCCCTCTTTGCCCACCACTCCCATTGATGTGTTTCTGGGCCATCTTAGAAACATAACACCCTGTGTCATTGACATAGTACATTACATTTTCCTGAAATAACAAAGAAGATTGTAAGATAACAATTTTAACACTAACACGAGTGATGAAAGTTAATAACCCATCTAATGAAATGTAAATGCCTGCCAAAAATCCAAAAATGCTTATGCTAATAGTGCATGCAGATAAAAGTTCCATTTCTTATCTGTGTGTATGTATATCTATATATATATATATATATATATATATATGGATCACCTTTAAAACCTCGAAATCGCGTTTCGCCGACACACTAATAACCGACACCAAAAGACCGACAACAAAAAACGCCGACAACGCGAAACACCGAAAACCATTACAGCAACACACTACACGTAAACAACACAGTACACTACATAACATATGCACTATCCCTAACCCAAACCCTAACCCTAAGGTCCGACACTACCGCACACTTACCCTACCTGCACCCTAACCCTAACTCACTTACCCACCCGTAACCCCAAGATCCGACACTACCGCACACTCACCCTACCTGCACCCTAACCCTAACTCACCTAACCCACCCCTAAACCCACAGTCCCTCACTATCGCACACACCCTACCTGCACCCTAACCCTAACTCACTTAACCCACCCCTAAACCCACAGTCCCTCACTATCGCACACTTACCTGTCCGCTCCCTAACACTAAATCCCTCACTCGATCGCACACTTACCGAGTCCGTTGGGTTCTCACCTTGTCGGTCATCTGCGTTGTCGGTGTTTTCGTCCCGTCGGATTCCGTGTCGGCGGATCGCGTTGTCGGGCATCTAAAGGTGACCCATATATATATATATATATATATATATATATATATATATATATATATATACATTTCCTTTGTAACATGTTACAAAATCTAGAATGTGCTTGAAATATACAATCATACCATAGCAACATTAGAAGCCTTCTCTGCAGATAAATCAAAAGGAATAGCAATCATCTGTTTTCCCCAAATACACAAGTCTACTCACCTTAAAGTTTCCTAACTACACAGCTGCCTTTTTATAGTGTAGATGCAGGCCTCTGAGCACAGTGAAGATGGAAATGGGATGTGACTTCATTAGAACTGCTGAGCACAGTGAAGATGGAAATGGGATGTGACTTCATTAGAACTGCTGAATCCCAAACGTTTGATGTCGTGTGACAGGTGTAAACATAGTGTAGGCACTAACTCACTATTAGTTGCTAATGTAATGCAACTGTGAATGATTAGTAAGAGGGAGGAGGAAAACACAACAGCAATTCAGGCTACATTACCTGCATGGGTGTGTCACCCAAGATACACTTACAGAGTGTAGAAGTAACTTTATCAAGCTTTTAAATGGAAGTAAACAGCACACATTTTGTTCACTAATAGCCAACGTTTTCTGCCTTTGCTGAAAACTTTTTCACTGTCATGAATTTGTATCAAACTGTATATATAAAAGACACTGATACCAAATGCACTGCAGACTAAATGCCTGAGAGTACAGCACTTTTAAGAGAAGAATGAACACAATACAAAGAAAAGACGGAGCTTCACTGATGCAAACCATAGTCATCAACGGTTGTGGGATCATCCATTGCACTAAATTCCTAAGGCACACATAAGTGGATGACAGTGTACAAGTGTATATGTTTCTTGTTAATACTGTGGAGGAAATGATAATTGCTTGTATGCACTTGATTTGCTTTCAAGCTGCAAAGTTGTTTCTGTGGCAAAGAGGGATAAGACACTCCTAGTGTGTTTTGTAGGTTCATTAGTATGGTAATTCAAATCCAGAGTTGTGTAAAAATCTGTCATGTGTGCTAAAATGTATTTTGTAATATTAATGTTGTTTATGTTTTTCTTTTAATAATTAATATTTGCATGGCATGTGTGTTATCACAAATACAGTGAAAGGGATAAATACTTTAAAATTAAAGGAAGCTGCTTCTGTGATAAGGACAACATAAATTAGAGCTGTGAATCAACTGTGTGTGTAGCACACCTGGCAAACATGGTGAAGCACACAGCACATAGGATGTGTTGATTATGGTTCAAGCCCCACATATATTTCTAATGCTGAAAACCAATAAACACTTTTCATAATAATAATAATAATAATAATAATAATAATATATTGAGCTTTACCTGTCTCATCTGTGTGTTGTTCACCTCTGTGCAAACACAGCATAATGTCACAGACAATAAGCAGGCATTGTCAATTTCTATACAGATATATTGCTACATCTTTTGCCTTCCATTACGCAAACATGCTAAGCAGCGTTGTGTGGTGGTCAGCATGCATATACAACACCTGTAGTTCCCCAGCATCTGAAGACAATAAGCAGACATTGTAAATCTCTAAAAAGATATATTGTAACATGTGTAGTCTTCTACTGTGCAAACACTCTAAGCGGGGTTGCACTGTGGTCAACACTCATACAAAGTAATGAATGTAAAAATTACACCTGTTCCCTAGTGCTACTTGTGACAACAGATGTAAGTTAATAGCCACAATACATATGAGCCAGGGTTCTAATCCAGCAAAGTCTATGTTTTATAAATGCTGATCCACTGTTATTTAGATAAAAAGTAACGATATAAAATAATTATACATAAAAATAACTATGTATAGCAGGTGGATTGAGCAGGCACATAGCATATATATTATATGCCTAACTGTGGGTATCAGTACAATTATGGTTATACAATTAAAAATTCATTTTCTGAACATCCATGTCACATACACACATGATTAACCAATCAACTTTTTAATGCGTGCGCATGTATACTGTATGCATATATATATATATATATATATATATATATATATATATATATATATATATATATATATAATGAGCATGTCTGACAAACAAGTCTTCAGTGGCAATGAGCACTCTGGACAATAATGACTATAAAAAAATAGACATGCTGCCCAACCTTTCTTGTGGCATCTGGTGTAATTTTATGGCCACAATAGAGGTGAGCAAGGGTTCTCATCTCGCACACTCCTAATTTTATTAATGCTGTTCCATTCAATTTCTAAAAGTAAAGAACAATATAAAGTTAATTATAGATAATAATACCTATGTATACCATTGGATATCATATGAATTTTATGTGTGACTGAGGGTATACTGACAGTTATGTTTCTATAATTAAAATGGTCTTTTCTGCTCTAGGATGGACTTCATAGTTCAATGATATTCATATAAGCATGAATGCATAAACAAGGACCTTGTCAGGTCACACACATACATGGTTAACCACTCACTCTTTAATGTGTCTACATAATGAATGAGCATGTCTGACAAACAGTTCTTCTGTGGCAATGATGTAAAAACACCTATGTGGAAAAATGTGTTCTCTATTTCACATAGGCATGAAGCCCACACTGTAGAAATTACTTTTATCAGTGTGCAAACCCACACATTAAATGTGTCAAGTCATAAAAGTTATTCTCCAAATACATGTCTAAAAAGTTAAGTCATTTAACAGGTACAGCAGCATCCAACCCATAAACTAATGCCAACTGTCACTTTACCCTTCTTATTTCATAAACTGCCTTCTTTCCTGTTTACAATGTTGCTCTCCACTTAACATCACACAAAGGTGATTGGCATGGTTGTGTGGGTTTGTACACTGACAGTTAAATGTGATATCACAAATTGGTGGGAAAACACTTTAACTGTTGCTGTATGACCTGTCTGGACATGGCAGGAGGTAGGAAGGAAGGTGCTCAATTTTTGGCAAAAAGGTGGGGTGTAGAGGAGTCCAGAATACTCAGTGGACTCCTTGTAAAGCACCACAGCCATAGGTTTTTGCAGGGTGACTATACCAGGTCTCAGTATAAATCAGAGGCTTGGAATAGTCTTGCCAAGGCTGTCTCCAGTGAGACTGACATTCCACTCACTCGAGAGCAATGCAGACACCATTACACTGACCTGAAAAGGTGCAAGCAGGCACAACTCAACCAGTGGCTGGATGAGTTTAGGACTGCTGACATCCCACATTTGTGTGAGTATACTGATAAAGATACTTTAAATTATATACAGAGCTGGATAGAGTCAAGACTGGTATACGTAATGCTCTTCTCTTTTTCTCTCCTCTTTATAGTATAGCTGCCCAGGAGAAGGGAAGTCACTGCTGAATGTTTAGAAAGACTGAGAGAAGCAAGGGGTATGTATGCAGCACAAATTAATTATTATTTTATTAAAAGTATTGTTGATCTATACATTAGTAGCACATTAAGCATGCATATCTTAACTGTAAAATCAAGCATGCATCCTTCTTTCAGTAGCGCAAGGTAATTGCAGGAGTCAATTGTAATACTCTATTCAGAGGTTGTGAGTTTAAATCCCATGGTAACAAATACATATTAAAATAATTAAATATTAATTTCAACAAAATTTGCATAAATGCCATATTGTTAATTTAATCAGTATTATTTGTAGAAGGGTGGTCATTGCGGAGCAGTGGTTAGCATTGTCACCTCCCAGCAAGAGGTTTTCCAGTTCGATTTGTGGCTGTGGTGCCTTCTTTGTGGAGTCTGCATATCCTCCTTGTGGTCACATGGGTTTCCTCCATGTTTCTTTCCACATTCCAAAGACATGCAGTAGATGGATTTGACAGTCTAAATTGACTGTAGGTGTGAGTGAGTGGTACGAATGAACTATCACAGCAGGGCTAGTCAGCAGTGTAAACCTTGGCTCGAGATGATTGTCACTGCTGAAGTGCACCCCAACCCTTGTGCAACATGGGAAAAGGGGTTGAGGCTGGATGGATGGATTTGTAAAAGCATATGTGCGATATATGCATATTGCAAGGATTACTTGGAACAACTGTCAGTCCTATTTTGCTGTTTTTAAAAAGTATAATTAATGTAAAAGTAAAAATATATTTCTATCGTATTAATTTATTGTATATGAAATATGATGGTTCTAATTTTTTTCTTTTCTCTTACCCCACTCCCTATCTCTCTTTTTTATTTTTATATGTGTGATCACAACATTCTGACAACTGGCAAAATGATTTCCAGCACAGAGGGCTAGGCCAACCAGTGAGGCTCAGCTTGTCACCCCTCCAACAGCTGCAGCACCAATGCCCAGCACATCTGGGATGCAACCTAGCAGTACTGCCTCTGCAGTCCCTGCATTACCTGGGCCGTCAACATCAAGTAGCATTACTCTGGCAGCTGGTGCAGTGGTACCCTCCAGGAGTATTGGTGGAGGTGGTGATTTTGTCTCCCACCAGGAGCTGCCAGGCATGGTGGATGAGGTCATAGATGGTACCACTGGTGCATGCCTCAGCTGTATAGAGAAGTTGCTCCTTGGAATGCTGATAAAACAAAAACATCAAGCACTCCAACAGGAAGCTGAGAAAGGGAACAGTGATGACAGTTCTGAGGGTAAGGACTAGATTCTCACTGTCCCCATGCTTGATGGGAATGTGTCTTCAATGTCCCTTCCCTATCCCCAACCATGGTGTCCCCCAACCTTTTGTGTCCCTCACCATCTCTGTCTCTGTCTTGTTTGCCCTGTTTGTCTGCATTCCCCTCTACACCTACCCTATGAACCTGACCCTGATGCCTATACTCCCCTTACCCAAAATTACCCTTTTACTGAAATAAAATCAAAAAATGAGCATCTGTTCCGCAAAAAAAAATGTCCCATATGTAGCTCTCCTCTTCACACATATGTCTTCTTGACACACTTGATTCAGTCCAGTTGACTTTAGAAAATGTTTGTGCTGTTGTCACCCACCTGTGTTGTGGAGACAGTCCAAATTCATCCAATTTTATATACATGTTCATTTTACACTGTTGAAGTAGTGGATAGCTATGGTTCTTTTGTAATTCCCTCCTGCAAATTCCTATATTGCTCCCCCTTTGTTCTTCCCTACACTAAAGAATCTATAAAAATGCAAATCCATAAGTGTACTGCTGACAAAAATCAATTGACTGATGTTCATTTTTATACAGTACTTCACTGTACTCATTGCCTCTCACATTTGCAAAAATGAACATATATTGAAATACCGGTGCATATGTTTTACTTCTGCAACATTCATTCCTGAGAACTTATTGCATCCAGTTTGAGAAGCTGTCTTTTAAAGTATACCTGCACATTGGAACCACAACAGAAAATCCAAATTCTACACTTTGCACACCACTCTCATAACAGGATATGTTACCCACATCATATAATGTTGATGTCATCATCTATAAAGACCAGTATGACAAGACAAAAGCATACCTCAAGGATGTTGCAGTTATTAACTCCTGTGTTCTGCAGATGGAAACAAAATAGTTAGATGTGGGTTAACTTTACACAACAGCCACATTATATATGTGTAAGTGTGGGTGCATAGTCAGAATAGCATGACTCTATATCCTACTATCATCAATCCACTCCCATTAAGAACAAATATTTTGACAGTCATACATACCTACAGACCCATTTTATACAGGCCTTTCAATATCTTCTCCCAAACATACAATTATGATGTCATCTGCTAAAAATTGTCCAGCACCAGTGCAAACATCAGATTTCTGTTGTGGTGCTTGTGTTAAATACTGAGCTCATTAGCTTACGCAATTAGCTGAGTAGGAGTTCTAATCTCACTACAATTAATGTGTGTGTGCATAATCCAAAGAAAGTCTATATCCTGCTGTCAATAATCCAATCCCATGTCGAACAATTATTTTGACAGTTGTAGATGCCTAAAATACAAAAATACACTATTGATGCCGTCAGCTATAAAGCACTGTCTGACAGTATGAAAGCCAAACTTGTGCTGTGGCACTTACATTAATTACTGTGTTCTGTAGATGATTTGGTAGGGGTTCTAGTCTTCCTGCACTCAACTGGTTAGTGTGTGTTTGCATTAAATTAGTTCACATTCTAGGGACTCTTTTAGAACAGCATGTGAGGCATTTCTACTCACCAGACACTGCTGATGTCATTAGCTATAAAGTGTTGTTTGACACTATGAAGGACAGAATTTTTGTTGTGGTGCTTGCTGTAAGTACTGTATACTTGTAGATAATTAGGTAGGGGTTCCAGTCTCACTGCAGTCAACTATTGATTGTATTTGTCTGCACTTAATTCCCATTCTACAGACCATTTTTGAACAGCATGTGAGACATTCCTACTACCATCTTCTTCTCACCAGACACTGCTAATGTCATCAGCTTTAAAATGCTGTCTGACACAATGAAAGCCAGACTTGAGCTGTGTCACTTGTGTTAAGTCATATGTTCTGTAGATCGATAGGGGTTCTTGTCTCACTGCACTCAACTGGTGAGTGTGAGCTTGTGTTCAACTAGTTCATAGTCTAAATACCATTTTAGATAGAATGTGAGACACTCCTACTACTATCTGCTTCTCACAAAACACTGCTGATGTCAGCAGCTATAAAGTGTTGTCTGACACTTAGAAAGCTAGAATTGTGCTGTCGTGCTTGCATTAAGTACTGTGGTCTGTCAATAGTTAGGTAGGTGTTCTAATCTCACTGCAGTTAACTGATGTGCATCTGCATTCAACAATCAGTCTGGTGATGATTTTAGAATGGCATGTGAGTCTACAGTATCACTGCAGTTATCTGGTGTTATGACAACAATTTTAGAACAGTATGTGAGTCCACAGCTATGTCACACACTCCTCCAAACATCTTTTTGTAACATACACTGATGATTTATTATGTATTTATTAAAGAAATGAAAGAAACATTACATGAAATAAAACATTTTAACTATGTACAGAAGCAGACTACATCAAAGAAAAAGAAAAGGCAACACAAACAATCCAAAAAAGAAGGCCTTGAAATAAACATTTAAGGCATACTAAGGTGGTATGTTAACCAGTTTGATGTGTTTTGTTAAGTCCAATATATGTTCATACAGCCCAGGAATGTTTTGCCAGCCAAGATTGTAACATGCGAACTGAAAGTGTCAAAGAATATGGCTTACCAGTCCTCACCTCATTGCAGTGGCTGCGCCACAAAATGTGCATAACAGAGACTAACAACAAATCTGCGGGTTTAACTTGCTCATTCCAGAAGTATCCATAGTTCCCATATCAACATTTGTCTATGGTGATAGGAAAGAGCAACGGAACAGTATAGTTATGCCATAAATAATCCAAAAAGGGCTGTACTTGCCGACATATATAAAGATATGTTGTGCATCTTCAACACCATGGCAATCAGCCTGGAAGCAGTAACACTGATCCTCAGGGAGCAGAAAACAATATCCTCTAGATGGAAGGCGGCTGAGTGAGCATTGCCAAAGTCTATACATTCAAATGATATTTTTGAGACAATTTTAGACCGAGATGTGACTCCACATCCATGTCATACACTCCTCCCAATATGTTCTTCTAAGCATACAATGATGCTATCATACTCCATAAATTCAGACATATGTGGAGGTGCTAGTGTTACATTGAATGGAATTCAGCTCCTATAGCTACACAGGTCAATGTTGAAATCAGACCCAGTCTACTGGTGTGTGTGTGTGTCTGTGTGTGTGTGTGTGTGTGTGTGTGTGTGTGTGTGTGTGTGTGTGTGTGTGTGTGTGTGTGTGTGTGTGTGTGTGTGTGTGTGGATGGTGCTACATTATCATCATTGTATGATCTTTTCAATCGCTTTTTATTTCATTACCACTTAGGAGAACCTTTAATGTAGTCCCATGCATCCAACATCTCCTTCTCCCTCTGGTCACATGACATTCTCCCTGCAAAGTAGTGGAGGATGTCCTCATGTCAAATATGTATACACACATCATGAAACATAGTTTTTCCATGAGCCTCTGCAAGCTATCTCCAGACTACTGGATGCGTGATTGCTAAGTCTGTCATGGGGTGGTGCACATGTCGCATATGGACAGAGATAGTATGCAATGCAGTCAAATACACACACATGAACATAGTCTTAATATATTCTATCATACAGATATAGGGAGTTGTGTTTAAACTGTATAATAATGGCTAGGATTTTATATGATGTTGGTCATTAGCTTAGTATTGTCCTATGACCCTATGAAAATTTCACATATAGATGCTGCTGCCATCGACTTGTGCTGTGTTGAGGTATGGATGCACTGTAGGTCTACAAAAGGGTATTACAATCTGTGATGTAAATTAATGCATTGACGGCTGTTGCTGACATTTGATTATATGTTCCTTCCATAACAGCTGTAGTAATATGCCTCCTGAGACCTGCTGACATGGGATGATACTATCTGTATTGGTGGCTTAGTAAGGCATATATTTTTGTAGAAGAGGAGATCAACATTCTACACAGTTCTCATTCATCCATCACAGTGGCACTGACACCATCATTAAATGCTCTGTAACTTAACATCAACATAAATTCATACTAATTACATGGACACATAAGTCTTGTTTCATCCACATGTAATGCTGTGATATACACAAAAACATCACAAGTTTTGATTCAATTACAACCTTGCAGAATTTATTATATGCACAATTGTGTTGCCATTCCCAAAGATTATTGAGGTGGTCATCGGGCCCATCGTGTGACTATAAGCATTTGTGTCAGTAATTATTTTGCATGAGCCACAACCAACTCATTTGTAATCTATCCTTATATGTTATCAAGCCGCTCAAATACAGCTTTCCAATAAAAACATATAGACATATGTTGTGCAATTGATGTAAGTACGTGACATTGGTAGAGTTTTATGACTGCGTGAACAGTACCACTGTGTGGCATGTAATGCATAACCAAGGTTGTATTTAGAGGTGTTGTCACAAATCATTTATTTAAATTAGTGTGAAATGTTAAGAGGAGTACAAAATTAAGTGTAGTATTGTGGATGCCAGCAGTCATACTCAAACAGAGAAAATAGAGAATCTGCTAGCTGACAGTTTGTCTCACATTTCATTGTTCTGCCGCACAGGCCATCAGCCAAAATATACATGCAAACATTAGTCATTTTATTTTCTCAGGAGATCAGCTCATCTTTGCGTTCTCTAAGGTTAAAAACATCCCTGGTTGCCTATACCATGACTTACAACCTGACCTAGCAGACATAGTTGGATCCCTACTTAAACAGCCTCCAGACAACCTATGTTCTTGAAGAAGGGTGTACAGCAACGGTCATCCATCTGAACAAGGGTGGACCATTACCTGATACAGGGTCTAAATAGACCCATAATCCTGACTCTCCTCATCTGTGAGGCAGACTAATGATTCATCATTAACCTTCTTAAAAAGGACACACACAATCTCCTGACTGTGTACCAAACCCATTTTTGATTTGTTGAGGCTACATTATGTCTGTAAAATCTGGTTGATGTCTTCAAGAAGGTCACTAAGGGCATGCATGAGGAATAGACTGTCATTCCACATAACTAAACCTGGCCAAGGCATTTGACACAAATCTGCATTCAGTTATTACAGAGAAAGTGTCTCAAGTGGGCATAAACTCTATGTCACCAATTGGGTAGACAAATGGATCACAGACAGGACACATAGTGTCAAAGTCTGTGAAGTCACCTCTAGCTACAGTCCAGTGACCAGGTCTGTAGCTGAGGGTTCAGTACTAGGCCTTTTCCTGTTCAATATTTAAGTCTCATCAGTCAAAGAAAAACTTACACATACTTTGTATAATGAGCTTTTGGGACGACTGCAAATTGCAGACAATCACTGAATCCAAGAATGCTAATGATATACTGCAGAAAGTATTGACACACACAAATGATTGTTGCCAGAGCCATGTAAACACACTAGATGAACAAAATGCATGATTCTGAAAGCAAATACACAAACAAATTACAATATAGACAGCATACCCCTATGAGCAGACCAAGTGATACACAGACCGGGGTAATCAGGTAGATAGTAAGCAAAAAATCCACCAGCGTGTGACGACAATGGTGGCAATCCCTTGCATGGAGTACAACTACTGAGTATGGGCAGGCTATCCACATCAAAGGATGTTATAGTCCCATTCCTGTCAGCCCTCATTACACCAATGATTGAGTACAATGCACACTTTTGAATCTACCTCACCACACATTTTCCATGGATGATTTACTCAAGTGTGTATTTGCCACAGTTAGCTTACACGCATCTTTTTCTTCATACATAAGTATTCTTTGTGATTAGGAGTTGACAGTGCAGACTTCTCTTCTAGGTGTTATACAAGATGCACGTGTGATATGTCTTCCTGTGATGCAGCCAGTAAATATCTAGCTCATTGACAACCTTGATGGCATAGGTAGCTGTGTCATGCAAACCTCTCATCTAGCCGCGATTGCTCATACTTTAAAGTACAGTTGTAATAGTGTCCCTCTTAACACCTCCAAAAAGAGGTCATTTTTGAGGAAGGTATGCTTGATTCACCTTATAGACTACTGACAAATATTTACAGTTGTACAAGTGTGTTCAGTCACAACATGCATAATAACTCACAATCACATAGTTTATGTCAATGACACAGATTAATGGTATTATTCTGATATTCTGGAAAAGCCAATATTCCCTTTCACCCCTAGGTCTTTAAACATAACCTGAAAATTAAGTTTCTTTGTAAATAATTTCAGTTCAATTAGTACATCCACAATCTCTACCTTGTTGATGGAAACAATTTAAAGCCTTTTTTAAATAAGGAAAAATATGTTTTGCTAATCGCTAGATCCATGGAATTAAATATGTTAAACCCTTGATATGACAACATTTTCACATCAAAGGCTGCAATAATTTTTTCCGGGGAATCAACATGCACAACTTCTAATAGTTGGTCCAGTTGTTATTTCTCCAAAATTGCCCCCTCCCCTTGTTCATTACTCCATTCGGGGTGCGGGCTTGTCATAAAAACTCCAGCTGTCTATTCCTTTTCTGAATCCTTTCAGAATGTCAGAGGGGTGGTTATTCATTATCAAAATTCTCATTGCTCCCCCCTTATCTGCTCAGGTAAAGTAAGTGAGGCTTCATTGTGAAACCATCCTTGAACATCCTCCCCCCTATTTGTCTCAAGCCTGTACTTGTCCCCCTATTAGTGTTTTCTGTATGTGTTGTACCTCTTGGGTTAAAGAGGTAAACTTTATGTAAGGGATAAGCTGTTTGGTGGGAATAATCTTTTTCGTCTCTCAAAATTTTTTTTGTTATCTAAGCGGATTCAGTTTCACTTGTTGTTCAGTTTTATCCAAAATACCTTCATATTTAGAGACATTCATTTCAAACAACCAATCATCAACTATCTTGCCACTAGCTTATTACTTCCAAGTGATGCCTCCAGGTGCATCTGCAGTTAACTCCTACTGATGCCTCTAGGTGTCAAATATTGCTTGTTAATATTTGCAGCAGTAATTCTAAGACCATGCTATGTACAAGGTTTTAAAAGATTTCATCTTACACAATAGCATCCTCAACTGCATTAATATTTGACCTCTGTCTAGAGCAGGTAAATGAACATTAACTGTTGTTTTTATTATATTAATTTATAGATACAATTTTCACATTTTTCTAAATTTCTCAACAATGAAGTAACACGGGCAGAACTCCTTAGCCTCATATAAAAGCTCTAAGCTTCATAAATAAAATGCTGCAGCTAGGATGTATGTAACTTGAGTGGTTGCTGATGTATTATAAGTTGGTTAAAAAATATTACAAATGTAATAGTTAACTGTGTTTACTATGACTTATAAAATTTGGTCTAAGACCTAGAACCTAAAGAATACTACCACTATAAAAATAGTTTGAGCTGAAGAGTTTGTAATTTATACTTATTTCATAATCCCTATGGTTCAAGAAATACAAACATTTCTTTGAAATCTGAGGACATAATTTGACTCTGCCTAAAGGCTTAGGCTCTGCCCATTGAAAGTTACAGTGCAAACTTCCTGAGTTCCACTGGAGTGAATGAGTTAAGGGTAGTCAATTCCTCCAAAAGTTTATTAATTCTAACCTTATTTAATCTAATAATAAAGTGCATGAGCTCTATGCCATGCCTATCAAACATATCTAATAACTCAGCCATCTCAATACTACCCATAGTCAACCCATTGGGAAATTTAAACGTCTGTAATCTTTTGGGTACTCTTTTCCATTTGATACTTTCATTTAAAAACAAATTGTCGCATTGTAAGCTTCGTACCTTTCTCAATTTGAGTTCCAACTCATTTAATTTTGTTTGAAAATTCTTTGGTGGTTGGTGTTGTTCATACTGTCTGTTTGAAATAGATATCAATTCCTTGTGAACTGAGTCCTGAAAGTGTGTATTCTGATTGAATGTAAAATCACTGGCTGTGATGTTAGCTTATCCTGCTTGTAACCTGTCTTGCAGACTAGAAGCTATGATCCCGAAGGTGTTGTTAAAATCCCCTTGGTTGCTGAGGTAATCGCGACCAGTAAGCGGAGTCCGTCTCACGCTCAGTGCCAGGGATGATGGATTGTGTAGTTTCTCTAAAAACTCTGCATCTGTGTGACCTGCTGGGAAAGGAGAGCTATCAACTGCATTGTCTCTTTCACTAGAAAATGAACTCGTAAATGATCTTTCGTTTAAATTAGTGACAACCGAAGCAGCAGTAGCTGGACCTTGTATAGAATATATACTGGTAAGAGAGTCCATAGTGCCTATAAATCGATCTTCAGTGTAAGAAAAAGCAAAGCAGTCCAGTCTAGGGATAATGACCCCAGAAAAGTAGTAGACTCTGTGCTAGTGCCACAAAACATGCTGTCAACCCAAACCAATAAAAGACACAGCTTGATCCGTGCAGCCCAGCAAAAGACTAATAAACAGTTGACAAGGCTCACATCATGTGGACTAA
The DNA here is from genome assembly GCF_019279795.1 of Protopterus annectens. NCBI lineage: Eukaryota > Metazoa > Chordata > Ceratodontiformes > Protopteridae > Protopterus > Protopterus annectens. The sequence goes on from NC_056727.1 coordinate 196,652,919, forward strand.
GCAGGGAGCTTGTGACAGTAAATAATAAAATCCAACAGTAGGTTTTTGTTCCAGGAAGAAAAAAACTAAAAGTCCTTGACAAAGAAAAATAAAATTTAATTCCACAGCAAAAAGCACAGCAAAACCATTACAAAAAATATGGTCTTATTATCTGCATGTGTGTTTGTAACTTAAAATAAGGAGAAACATTGCTGATATACCCAATTAATTCATCTCTCACCTGTCCTTTTTCCTAACACATGATGAGTATGTCATCCAGGAAATGCAAGTTATTAAGTTATTAAACTTGTTTGCATGTCTGAATGTGTTCATGCTGCTTTACATAGTTTTTCAGGCTATGAAACCTTAATTGTATCTGTGCAAGTGTGAAGTGAGCCATGCATACGCTATTAGCACTGCTGTTCATCATGTAAAAATGTAAACGCTGTGTAGGTTTCACGCTAAGCCTACACAAAGTTTTTTGAATCCCTAGGATAGTTTAAACTGGTGCCTGCCATTGTCCCTAGTTCTTTAGCAACATTTATATGCTTTGAGTATTTTTTATTATCAGAATGTTTGTCTTTTGCCACATACCATGATGTCATATTTATTGATATTAAAAGCAGAGTCATTAATACTGTACAGGGTATGCATTTTTGAAGATCTTCATGGAAAACTTCAGCATCTTTTATTGCAGTAATTAAGCCACCCAGTTTGTAATAGGCAGCAAAGCTGGTTACCTGCAGTCTACCTCCAACTCTTATATCAGAAAATAATAGTCCAAAAAGAAGTGGCCCCAACAAAGTACCCTGAGCAGCCAGAGGTAATCCTATCAGGATGGGCAGGCAATCTTCCTTTTAACTTGATGTATTCTGTTGCTTAACCAGTGCTCTATCTACTGAGTTGCATATGGGATGATATTTAATACATTTAGTTTGTCAGAATGTATCACTGGCCCTCTGTGAAGTCCTAGTTTGGCCCCCTGCTGTAATACTGAAGCTGTAATGAATGTAGATCACTAGGCTGAGTTCCAAATCCTGAAAGTTTCAAAATACTAATACAAAGAATACTGATATGACACTGAATGCATACCTGAAAGCAAATACAAAACACGAATATAATAAAATTAAAGTGGTGAAACAACCCCCAAACAGGGGTGTAGGAAGCATATCACATGCAAAAACATTCTTTAGTTAAGCGCATGTTTTGCATTTGGTTTCATATGTATTTTCAATATTATTTATGGATTTTGACTTTCAATCTTTTGAAACTTTAATGTTTGCAGATTACAGTACTGGTACTGAATGTTTTTGAGCCTGGCTTAAATTTAATTTTAACCAAAGGTATTTTGTCATGGGTTTCAACACTGTGATGTTATGTTGAGTGTGTATATATGATTTATGTTGTCATTGAGTGGTTTGTGTAATGTAATACTTATATGAAGTCCTGAAATTTGAGTGAAACTTTACTGCTATATTGCCTGGTTGCTACTGAAACTTAGGTCTCATATTCTGGATATATTTACACAGCTCAGAGATATTTATGGTTTTATTAACAAAGAGTGCATTTCTTAGGTGCATAGGTTCTTACATGATTCCTAGGCTAACAACCCCAGGGAGCTTTTTTTAAGTCTAGCCATGCTTCTCAATACCCTAGGGTTATTTTAAGGGATATTTGTACGTTTGAGCATGATGAGGACAAGTGCAGTGAAACAATGACATCCTTGGACTAAGATGCCGTACCCTTGCTGATAATTTGTACAAAATAAAATGATTTCCTTACTACTGTAGACACATAATGGTCAAAGGCCAGGTTACTGTCTACATGAGTTCCCAAATCTCTGACCATTAGGTCTACTCTAGTTCCCCTGAACTATCTCTAACTCATGTTCTGGGCCAGTAAGAAGATTAAGGCACTTGGGGCAACATCATTCTGCACCAGGAAATATTTTCTGTTTAATTCCCCACCCCTGAACATATCAGTTGTACATCATAGGTGGGGTGTGCAGTGAGTATTATTACTGCCTAGCCCTCACTGCTGCAATAGGCTGATGACAACAGGATGCTATGCCCACCAACAGGCAGCACTATACACTTTTGTTTCTCCAGGCTCACCAGAAAGATCAACACTCTAGTGTACCATATCCATGTGGACCTTCCCCTCCCCTCCAGGATGGTCACATCCATCATCCTTACCTGTGCAGTCAACTGCCTGAGATGATAATCACCTGGGTCATAGACAAGGCTTTATCACCTCTATACCACTGCCCGAGACAAGAGCAGAACCTTATGAATGACTGACATCACTTCCTGATTATCTGACTTTCAGCTCTATTTCACATAAGGATACAATTGGCAAACTAAAAGCACTAGCAGCCATTTCTTCCTGTATTCTCTGCAGATATAAAATCTGAAATTGAATCTGGATAACCAGCTATGCTGATGACTGCAAATTGAGTAAATAACTTCAATAAAAGATGTCAAAGCTTACCAGCTGGTTACACAAAATATATACAATAGTCATGACCTCATCTTTACTTTGAGTACATTCAGAATCATGAGATTTAGCAAAAAGTGCATAATTTGTACTTATAAAATACATGATAAAATCAGGGCACAGTGACTTGCCTGTTGGTGTTGCTGCCTCACAATGCTTGGTTCTCTACTTTGGTTCTATGCTATCATGCAGACAGTACAGAGATTGTATGGTCTCCATGTATTCATTTTGCCAAGTGCTCCTGCTTCTGCCCATATCCAAAAGATATGCCATATTTGAACTGATGATTATCCAAATTGCCTGAAATAATGTGTGCCATGCATGAGTGAATGTACAGCTTTAGACTGGCATCCTGTTCTAAACTGATTTCTCTGCCTTGTGCCCACGGATTACCAGGATAGTTTCTGGCTTCACCACAACTCTAAAATTGTTAAAATAGGTAATAAGAGAATACATTAATGCTCAAATCTTAAAAAAAAGACATTTAAAGACTAGTGACAAAAACAGATAGCAATTTAAATTATGACCACTGTTAAATCTAACAGGATCAGAAAGGCATAATTGCTCTCTAAGAGTAAGAGGGATCAAGCCCTAAACTCAAAACACTCCCTCCTCAGCTTAAACAAGCAAATAAGACTTCTTGTGAAGTCCTCCAAATAAACTATGAATCCAAAATGAATAAAACAAAATCCACGTCAGCAGAACCAGCAGCAAAGAGTCCAGTATTAAGTGTTTTATTAACATCCACTTTTTGTTCAAGAAAACTGAACTTCTTCAGACAAACATCAAAAGGTAACAAATGTAAAAAAACTCCTTAAATACACAATTAACAACATATGGTACATTTGAATGGACCAACCAACTGGTTAAAACTCGCTGACATCAATGTGTGGGAAAAAGCTGATCTCAAAGCTTCTTAAAGTGCTACTGCATACAAAAGTCAGGTCTTTACAAATTGTGTTTTGAAATCAAACAACTGGCCAAAATAAAATGAAAAACTGTCAATGAAAATGTGTCTGAACATAAAATGTTTAAAACCAAGAAAAATAAAACGTAATGAATGGAACCAATTTGCTGACAAAAAATAAGAAGTAAAACAAAAAAATAATAAGTCATAAATGAAGAATAAAAATAAAAAATAAAAAATAATAAAATTACCTCTGCATACTTCTGAGTTTCAAAATGCAAGCTAAACTTACTCTGTCGTTAAGACCTGGAGGTCTATATGAACAGAGTTTCAGCTGCCAAACCACTTCTAGGCGCTCTAATAATAGTTGAAAAGGACCCCCCCGATGTCAAAGGGAACCTGTCCTAACACCCTAAAAGTAAAACTGTGCTGAGGGTGGTCATTAACATGTTTCGCCAAAGCGTTTTCACACTTATTTTTCCTAATACAATATAAATGCTCATAGATTATTTCGTTAAAACCTCTGTCAGTCTTGCCCACATAAAATGCTGGGCAGGACTGGCAGCAAGCTAAATAAACAACCGATCGAGATTTACAGTTGAATCTACCAACAGTGGAGAAAGAAGACCCAGCAATTTTGAATCTCGAACCAGTGGCAGTGTGCCTGCACATATTACAACTCTCACATTTGAAAGTGCCCTCTACTCTAACACGAGTGTCCTTTTTTGTTTCTAGTGTCCGTTTGAGGTTATCACCCCTCCTGTATATAAAACTAGGCAAAGTACCAAACTTGGCTTGTAAGGCATCGTCACAACAGAAAATACTCCAGTTCTTAACAAACACCTCCTTTTTCAATTTCTGTTGCCCTATTTTGACTCCACATTCAAAATTGGATTATCGCTGTGGTTGTTTTTATATCTGTGCAACAGTTTACTTTGGCGGTGTGGTTCCTTTGCGTTTTTGTTTTTCATCAGTTCGTGAGGTTTTTTCGTGCTGCTGCTAACAAACACCTCCTTAATTAAGTGAATCTCAGCACTATAATTAGTGATGAAAGAAATAGAAGTGTCTACTTTCTTGTTGTCTACAAAGACTTCAGGCATAACTGGAGGTGAGTGTTCTAGTGGACAACTTGTGAACAAACTGCTTTGTAAAATAGGTTTATAAACACCCCCATACCTTTTAGTCTGGACCTCAGTAACCAGGTTGTGAATAAACTTGTCTGGATAACCTCTGTGTAGAAACAATCCCTTAATAAACTCACATTCTTCTAAAAAGGGTTCATCGTCAGTAACCATTCGAGCAGCGCGCACAAGTTGCCCCTTGACTACCCCTCTTTTTTGGTGCCCAGAGTGGGCACTAGTAAAGTGTAACATGGTGTTAGAATAGGAACTCTTACGATATACTTTGGCCTTGAAGCTACCAGCAGAAATATCTTTGTATAAGTCTACATCCAGATAAGAAATTCTAGAATCAGACTCTACAAATGTAAAATTCAAAAAAGATGTGCTGGAATTGAGATGGTCCATGAAGGCCCCACATCATTAATTGAACTTTCTGTCAATATGAAGATGTCATCCAAAAATCTGGTGTAAAAATCAATTTTGAACTGACGTTGCGATTACCAAACACATATCTGTGTTCCCATTCAGCCATTACGATGTTAGCAAAACTGGCCCCTACTGGTGAGCCCATGGCTACACCAGTCTTCTGTAAATATATCTCTCGCCCAAATGTTACAAAATTGTACTTCAAGATGACATCTAACAATTCCTGCACCAATCTGATTTCTACACTGCTAGCGTTATGATGCAATAAACGGTCAGTGACCCAGTCAATCCCTGTAGCATGAGGGATAGACGTATAAAGGTCTTTTACGTCTATTGTCAAAAATCTATGACCTCTCTTGAATTCTAAAGCACCCATGGCTTTTAAAAAAGCCCAAGAGTCTTTACAAATGTGTGTTTCCTTTTCAATGTATTTTTTCAGTATATTGTCCACGTATTTGGCTATCGGGTAAGTGATTGAACCCCTAGCATTAACCAATAGCCTCATGGGAGGGTTGTACACATCTTTATGGATCTTGGGTAGTCCGAAAACTGTTGGAATCTTGGGGAATGAAACAGTCAAATATTTCAACACATCTTGTTCTATGACATTTTCTAAAAACAAATCATTCAAGAAAACATGGATGCACCTATACACTGCATTCAATTCGTTAATACTAGACAGTGTATAAGCATCCTGCAATAACATGTGGGTAAGACAGTTTTCATAATGACAAGTGTCCATTAGTACTAAGCCACCCCTGTTGTCAGGTTTGAGAATCCTGACAGGTAAACGTTTTAAAGTGTCCAACAAGTCAACTTCGTCATCAATCAAGTTTTTGTTTGGAAGTGTCCTACAACAGTTGACTAAGTTTCTAATTTCGGTTTCACACAAATGTTCAAATAAAAAAAGTAAAGGGTGAATAGGGGGGTTAAATGTACTTGGAACTCTCAAAGTTTTTTTGTCTAAAACAGTGCTACCAAAAATTAACAATAAATTCAACTTACGTATAAATAACTTTAAATCAAGCAATGTGTGTGCTAGATTAAAATGTCTCCATGGAACAAAAGTGAGACCTTTTGAAAATAAATCAGACATCTCCACAGTGATTGTGAAACTTGAATAGTTGTAAACAAAAAAATCTCCAAAACTGTTACTAATAATGTCAGGTTTTGTCCTTCTCATTACTTCTGAAAAGGCTTCTTGCTGTTGTTCCTGTGATAGCTCCTCGTGTTGTAAAACCTCTGATGGTTCTGTCCCCGGTTCGGGGAAAAAGACGGTGTAGAACGAGAAACCTCCTTATCCCTGCCACCATCAGCAGTTACAAAATTTTCTGTAGGAACAATGTCCTCCACATCCTCTCCAGTGGCTGGCCTACTAGTTCTAGCTGTCTGCCTCATAACCCCATGAGTCAGGTTGACAGGAGCACATAGACTGTCGCCAACACTCTGAGAATGGGAGGGAGGATATGCAGTTTGTTTATTATATGCATCTATGTCTCTTTTCAGTTTTTTCATTTTCATCTCCATATTACGATATATCTGTTGGTCTATGGTCGAAAAAATTTGTTTATACTCGTAATTAACATTGTTAAAGTCTACATGTGACTTGATGTTAGTATCCAAAATTTCAATTTCAGCACTCAAATTGTCTATAAATTTCTGAAAACATTTGGCCATTAAGTCCATTAACTCATGTCCATGTCTATCAAACAAACTAATCAGCTCACGATGGAACTCTGAACCAGCTATCAGTCCAGTGGGGTACTGCCAAGAGCGCAAGCCCTTTGGCACAACCCCCACTTTTTTACATTCATTAAAATAGGAAATCTCTTACTGAAGCTTCTTTACCTTTAAAGATTTGCGGTCCAAGGTCTTCAAAAAGTCCACTAAAGGAGCTTCTGATGTCTCTGTGTCAATAGACACGAACCCGTTCCTGTTCTCGAAAACTGCGAGTTACTCATTCAACCAAGATGTAACATTCAGTGAGTCTCCAGTTCGGCTCAGAGATGAACTGGTCCTGGGATGTTCACCGGTAGGTCTAGGATGTACAGGAACTCTAGAAACAGTTGAGGTGGAACTTCCACTGTCCTCACAGTCATTCGACCCATCACTGGTGTCAGCTATCGCCTCAGACGCCAAACCAACTCCAAGAATGTCTTCCGCCAAGTTGTCAGCATTTCCCTTGACTGATACTAGCCCATCCAAATGTTGGGAAAGCACATCCATCCTTTCATTAAGTTTTTTAACCATGTTAGTGAAAGAAACCAGTGCAGAATTGGTCAAACAAGCACCTTCTTCCAATTCCATAAGTGCTACCAGTTAAATGCTACCGGTAGAAATTACTGGCAGTGGATACAAAACAAACTGACTGAAGCAACAAAAGCTGAAACAAACTAAAATGAATAAAACAAAATCCACATCAGCAGAACCAGCAGCAAAGAGTCCAATATTAAGTGTTTTATTAACATCCAGTTTTCGTTCAAGAAAACTGAACTTCTTCAGACAAACATCAAAAGATAACAAATGTAAAAAAACTCCTTAAATACACAATTAACAACACATGGTACATTTGAATGGACCAACCAACTGGTTAAAACTCACTGACATCAATGTGTGGGAAAAAGCTTATCTCAAAGCTTCTTAAAGTGCTACTGCATACAAAAGTCAGGTCTTTACAAATTGTGTTTTGAAATCAAACAACTGGCCAAAATAAAATGAAAAACTGTCAATGAAAATGTGTCTGACTTAGTCAAGGGTTTTGACACTATCCCTCACTCAGGCAACATTGATGAACTCACACAGCTAGTATCAACCCTTATATCATTAGATGGGTCACTAACTGTCTGATTGATAGAACACATATAGTCAAAATAGGGAATCCACCTCAAGCAGCAGACCTGTAACCAGTGGTGTTCCACAGGGATCAGTCCTGGGACCTCTATTGTTTGGAATCTATTCTCCAAAGTACAGCTGATGACTGCAAACTGGGATCAGTCATAGAATCTCCAAATGATGTCAACATCCTACAAGAGGGTCTTAAACAAACAAATGTTTGGTGCCAAAGTCATGGCCTTGAACTCAATGCAAAAAAATGTATTACCATTTGTTTCGGTGAAAGAGATGTTCCTGCTAACTACCAGATCAATAACAACACACTATGTATGCACTCAGTGGTGAGAGACCTGGGCACACAGGTTGACCGCAACCTTACCTTTGATCACCATGTCTCCACAGTGGTAAGAAGGGCATTCTATATTGTTCATCTCATAAGCAAGGGCATTGCCTCCAGAAAAAAAAGAAGTTATAACCTCCCACTACTCTTCCCTCTTCAGACCAATAACTGAGTACAACGCCCCTTTTGGTATGTACCTTTCCAACCACCTGCAGTAATTGGAAAGACCACAAAGGTTCCTCACAGGTAAAATTCAATGTCTTTAGCATCTATCCTATGTGTATCATCTGAAGTCACTGTCACTTTATTCTGTTTCATACAGACTACTCAGAGGTGATGTCTGCCTTGCATGTAAGGCAATCTCTGACCCTACTTTATTGGAAATGCTACTTATTCGCAAGTTAAATGGTGCATGGGTTACTTGCTTTAAAGACCTTAACCTGGTATGCGACATTAATAGAACCTGCTGGAGGGACAGATTTGTTTCCCAGAGGTTACCACACCTTTGGAACAGACTCCCACTTCATGTCAAACAGAGCACCTCATTGGCTGTCTTCAAACGCAATCTGGAAATTGGATGCATAACCATAATTTCACCCCAGGGGTTCCACCTATGTCCCTCTTGGACAGGGACAATAGGTACTGATCAGGGAAATAAGAGTAGAACTTGGCTACATTTGTAAGGGCCCTAGGGACATTGCTATGATCCTATGATCTGTACACCAACTAATACTAAAGGGCAGTTAAAGCCACTCCTGAGAGATCACTGTACCATATTATAACTCACTGGCTGGTTACTGACCTCTCCAGTGAGATCATTGTACCATATTATAACTCAATAGCCAGTTACTGACCACTCAAGAGAGATAACTGTACCATATTATATATCACAGTCCAGTTAATGAATACTATACTATTTTTGTAGCTCTTGTAAAGGAGAACTGAAATAACGTGAAAATGTATAAAAATATTTTATTAGAGTAATCACTGGATTGGAAACCTGACTATACAGAAAAGCCACAGGAACTGTCATTCTGTGATGTTTCCTGCAGGTTACTTGCAATGTATGATCCAGTTCTATTGTACTAGGAAAACAGTGCTTAAAGAACTGAAACCATGTTGGTATGATCCAGTTCTATTTTAATAGGAAAACAGTGTTTAGGGAGCTAATGCCATGTCAGGATGACTATTACTAAAATAATTATGAAAATCAGAAAAAAATGAAGGCACAATGGCCAGGATTCTATAAAGCTTCAACAGTCATATTTGACTGTGTTCTCATTGTGGCACAACATGCACATGGCCACGGCAAAATTTGAAATCAGTAAATGCTGTGTAGTGGCGTGCACCCCCACAGACACCAATTCAACACCATGGGATGCTAATCAGCTGCATAAGCAGCCACACAGCATGCAAATCAACGACGGGAACAAACTGGAATGATTCAACAATGGAGAAAGCAACCATGTAGACTCCATGCTGGTCTTCTGTCTATATTCCAAAACTTTTCAAATACAGCCACAGAACTAGTCTACATGGCATACCTCTTAACCTCTTAGAGGAAGAAATCTGGACAAAACCATCAATAATGTAGGAACAAAGGGCCAGAAATAGGGACACTTTTTAAATATTGCTCTTACAAACTTAGAAATTGAGAGAACAAGAGGTTTGCAGCAGCAGTTAATGGCTTTGCATACCTATCAACTCCTTACATGATACCTCTCAGCACCTTAACACAAGAAATGTGGGCACATTTGAAATATTCTTCTTATTTACTTAGAAAGTTGCTAGAATAACATGATTTGTGTTAAAATGCATTTACTGAAGGTTATGAAGTCTGAACCTCAAATGCCATGTCATTATTTATTGACTTTAATCCTTAGATCATCCCAGTGATCTCTCAAAAAAAAACATGTTTATGAGGAACAGACCAAAAATATGAGGCAAAAACTGGACATTCTGCAAAAATTTGTAAGTAGAGAGGTATTCTAGATCAAAGGCTCAAAATAGGAACAAATGTATACCCTCCCTTATGTGTTCAACAATTGGGCCCCCTTCATTTTCCCCTACCTATATCATTGTTAACTGTGTAGATTCAGGGTTGTCAGCATGCTGAAGATGCAAATAAGGTCAGAACTCATTGGTGAAGATGCAAATAAAGTCAGAACTCATTAGAATTGCTGAATCCAAAAAAAAAAATGGATCCATGTAGGGATGTTCACATAATGTAAGCACTTCCTCAATGTTTGTGTCTATGGGATGGAAACTGTGATTGCTTACATCATCAAGTAGGTGTGTCAGGTTACACTTACAGAGTGTTACATGTACGTCTGTCATGGCTGGAAATGTAAGTAAGCAGTGCACAGTTCACAGGTTCTGTTTCATTAACATCCAACCTACTCTTCATTTGTTTGCAAATTGTGTTTTCTGTCATGTTTTTAGTATTATTCAGTATAAAAGAAAAGAAAAGAAAAAGGGAGAAATAGTTGAGATTAGATAGTTGGCCTATCTGAGAGATCCAGATGGCTTGCAGGAGAGTGCAGTACAACATGCCCTGGATCTGGGTGCAGAACCTTCTGAGACAGCAAGCACATCCCAGGAGGAGCTTTGATATCTCAACAATTGAATAATGTGGTGTACCTGTTCCTATGTTCTGTAAGTGGCCACCCATGGCATTGACATCATGACCAATCTGCTGCCACATTCTCTTCCTACAGGCTATGTTTCCCCATCCCCTTTTTGGGAAAAAAGCACCATGTTCCTGAAACAATTAAAATAAATAAGTTAATGCTGTATCAACATAGCTTGTTTTGAGTGGGGGGGATTGAAGAGTGCTACATTTATAAGCTTAGTTTGGAGTTGTCAGCCATGTTCTTGATCAAAGTACCATGAATGCACATATACAGGGGTAAATGTATTACCCCCTGTGTTACTGTTAATTCTTGCTCAACTTCTTCCTGGATCATTTGGAGTACAGCACAGTATGTCTTTTGCAGAGGGTAAGCCAAATATTTTTATGTCAGAAGTGCTGAGCAATTTAAAGGAATATTGGACTTTATGATTTTGATCTCAGGCCTGTTGTGTATATTGATGTACTGTCTGTAATACTGGCAGCCCTGCTAGTTTGTTAGCATATATTGTACAATAGTAGTGTGAGTATTAATGTATTCCTATTTTTCATGCTTTTTATCACAGGTGATCATGAAAGTGAGAGTTTGGGCCCTGTGCCATCTGATGTCATTGGATTCACAGACTCTAATCATGATGATGGCCAAACTGAGGCACATTTGGGGGTGCATAGGTTGAATCTGACACAGAAGTTGACATACAGCTATCCCCTGCATTTCCATCAGACACAGCCAGTAGCCTACTCCTACCCAGTCCACTAAGCCCACAGATATTGGACAGGCAGAGGGCGTGGACATTAATCAGGGAAATGTGGCTAGTGTGGCTTCAGTGCCTATTCAGCCAGTCCATAGCCAAAGTATGGGTGGGGTGCCACACAGGAGGAATGATAGGGGTGCTTGGAGGGGGCCTGCTGTCCCTCCACAACCTGGTGCAGGTGTCACCTCCTGTACCACTCAGTGTATGTTTAGAGCCATCATGGAAGCACAAGCATGTTCCCATAGGTGCTCCAGATAAATGCTTAGGGTTGTGGAAGTGGCACAGTCATGTGGCACAGTCTGACGTGCATGACTGCCTCCACCATGTTGCCAATTCACTGGATCAGATGAATGACACATTGGAATGAGGGGTGTCTGTGATGGACCGAGGGTTGTCTGTCATGGAACGAGCAGTGTCTGTGGCGGAAAGCCTGCTGGGAGGGAAAAGGCATCCTCCTAGGCATAGATTAGCCACATCATCTGTTGTCAGCAAATGTAGCAGCGACTGATCACCCTCCCATAGTGAAAGTAGTTCCACTGCTGTGTCAGTGAGTCTGCTGTCCACACCCAGACATGGCAGGCCATGTGACTGCGGTCCTGGGTGTTCCTTGTGTATGGAGCCTATCCAGCAGACATCAGTCACGTTAAGGTAGCAGCACTGCATCTGACCATGGGCATGGACATGCCAGTGCAATGCCTGTCAAAGCCAGTTCTCATGGTCAGGGATGACTATGATGAACTGCCACCGCTACCATGCACAGCTCACACCTGTCCAACAGACCAAGACATAGAGCTAGCACAGAGTTTGGATGTGTTCATGCAGACACTCACACACCAATTTCACTTGGAGGACCCCTACAGACACACACACACACACAACAGTTACTCAGTTTGTCTCACTGGCCATTTGTTGTTTCATTCCAATGTCTGCCTTCTTCTCCTTCCTACTCACACACACTCACCAACCTTCTATGTCAGCCTAGGCTTCCTGTCCCCCCCCCAAACTCACTGTGCAAGTGATAATAACTGTGCCATATCCATGTTTTCTATCTTTTGGATTCAGGGATACAGAAAATACATTGGTCAGAGTGCATAGCTAACAGTGCTTAGTATATCTGTATTTGTGTTGGACTAGTCATTGTACCTTTGACTTATATTGGCCTTTGAAAGTTAGACAGTTGATAGCATCCAAATTTAACAGCATTAAAGTGAATGCTGTTGTAAGGGTGTTGATGTCAGAAACTGCATTGTGTACCACTAATTTCTAACTTCTCTTTAATGATCTTCCAGGACAAATGTATGGTGCACATCATAAGTCACACCATCATATTCAGACCTTAGGATCATATTACAGCACTGTAGTCAAACCTAATCAGAACAGTAATACAGTATAATGTTCTCTTTTGCATGTACCTCTACAGACACATGCAGCAGCTGGAGAGACCACAGAGCTTTCTCAGGAAGATAACACAGGGCCTACAAACAATGGCTTGATGTATGCAGATAGATTAAAAGTCATGTCACTGTCATCTGTCTAGTATAGGATGAAGTGACATCTGCCTGGCCTCCAGGCCAGTGTCTGACCGTGCCCTGGTGGGATGACTGCATATCCATACATCTGATATAGCTGACGACATCAGCAGTGTCCATTGAAATAATAACAGTGTTTCATGTGCTGTGGTAAAAGTAATGTCAAGCAAGAGCACACGTGCACACACAGTGGACTGCAGTGAGAAGATAACTCCTACCTATCTAACTATGCAGACTACAGAATGAAGTACATAATGCAAGCACCACAGAACAAGTCTGCCTTTTGCAAGACTGCAGCTGAATGTATAGCACATGACAGCAGCAGCCCATGTGTGTGACAAGATGTGTGTGACAAGATGCTGGCAGGCCTGCATAGGTTTATAGCTTTATAGGTTCAAACAAGACTACCACCATAATGACCACTAGGTTCAAAGGTTCATAGGTTCATAGGAGGTTACTAGGCTAATGGCCCTAGGGTCTTGTCAAGCCTACCCAAGTTGTGCCATTGTTCTCTTATACACCAAGATATGTAGTCCATATTTGCAAATCCATGATCAACACTGGTTAAAGCTGTCTAAGAGTGACATTGGTGAAACCCCTGGAGTAAATCTAAGCTTTCTCATCAAATTGTCCCAGTTATGCTTAAATAGGGTCATTAAGGAGCTCAGTTTCACATAAATTGTGAGTTTGTTCTATAGTTGTGGCAATCTCTGGGAGACATATCTGTCTCTCCAGCATGTTCTGTTGATTTTGCAGGCTAGGTTAAGGTCCCTAGAGTGAGTGAGTCTTGTCCCATGTGATTTGAGGAGGTGCAGTATTTCCATTAAGGTAGGGTTTGAGACTGCTCTGTAGGCCAGCCACAAGTTGCCACTCAGCAGTCTATATGATACAGAGTACAGTGACAGGGCCTTCAGTCTGACCATGTGGGTAATGTGTGGAAAGACCCTGGAATTTCCTGGTGAGAAACCTCTGAGGTCTCTCCAGCTGCTGTAGGTGTCTGGTGATGTACATGCAAAAGGGAACATCGATATCTTCCCAATTAATAAGTGCCTCTATTGAGTGTAGTTTCTGATTTTGACTCCTAGTATTAAACAGCATAACCCTGAGTTCATTTTATGAGGATATTTTTACATCAGGACGTTTGTTCTTATGACATTGCCTAAAAAAAGTCAAGATGTGGAGGCAAGTACCTTGGCAGCAACCAAAAGATAAGAGGTGACAAATGAAGACCATCCTTGGCCAAGCAGCACGGTCTGTCGATCATATCATTGCAGTCTGACAACTACTGGATTCCCCTGGAGTGACACCAGTAGCTACGCCAATTGTTAAAGTAGATAATTCATTTGTCTGTGTAGAGGCATGATCTTGGGTGAAGGTAGAATGTTGCTTAGGGCTACGGACATACCTGTCTGGGACACATAATCTGAGAGGTCAGTCATATCTCTCTTCATATAGTCCAGTGATGTACATCTCATGTCATTTACTCCAACATGTAGAATGACAGAGGTATAACTGCAGTTGTTGTTGGGAGACTTGACTGCATGCAAGACTTTGTGGATCCTGGCACCTGACAGGCAGCTGACTGTGACTTTCTCCTTGTACAACCTAGTGAGGGGGACATCTGTGTGTCTCACTAAGGATTTGCCTATGACCAAGACATTGGTTTTGAGCAGTTTTGCCTTAAGGCCTTAATGGATGAGACAATGATAGGTTTGTTTTTATGTGTAGTGGGTTCTGTTGGGACTGTCATGTGTGCATAAGATTTGCATTTGTGAGATCTCTGCTCTTTCGGTAAGCTTCTAATGAGTACCTCTGCATGTGTGGGTTTATGTGTTGTGCACTTGGTTTGTTGAGGTGAAGTGTGTGTGCTGACAACCTGTTTGATATCTGGTTCATTGTTACCTGAGAGAGACAGCATTTATTCTGGTTTCGTTGTATACTTGCATCTCTCACATATTGTATTAGTAATTTTAGGAGTACATTGTTATCATTATACATGAGGCAATAGAAACCTAGCTGTGTAAAAACACAAGTACTCTTATTAAACATATTTAGATGGTCACTGTTAGCAGGGCGATTTTATGAGCAGCAACAACTGGGACTGTCTATAAGGGACATAAGTGCCACCCCGGAGTCGGAAAAAGGCCCCCACTGCATGGGAAACAGTGCTCCTCAATGACCCTGTTTAATCGCAATTTTGACTACTAATTGAGTGATTGTACAGTCACCTCTGAGCTGGGACCTATGTTCCTGATGGACAGGGCCAGCTGGTGCTGCTCACAAATATGCTCTGTGACAAGCAACCATCCAACTATGCTCAATAAGGGTACTTGTGTTTTTACACAGATAGGCTTCTATACACCGTAGTGATATTAGGCTAGTAGCCTCATATGAACCTATTTGCCTATGCAGGTCTCACAAGCTGTTGTCCCCCTCATGACCTGCTGATGTCCTCAACTATAAGTTCACCTACACTCCTGTATATATCAGACTTGTGCTGTGGTGCTTGTGTTAATTGCTGTGCTCTGTAGTCTGTGTACTTATATAGGTAGGGGTTCCATTCTCACTGCAGTCAACTGCATATCTAGACAGAAGAGCAAAAGTGTGTATCCCACAATTACTTCTCCAATGGCATGGATCACCAGTATTTTGATACTTGCACATGACTACACATCCATTTCATACAGACCTCCCAACCTCTTGTCTCCCACATGGCTGCTGATGTCATCTACTATAAGTTCACCTGCACTCCTGTATAAATAAGACTTGTGCTGTGGTACTTGCATTAAGTAGCGTGTTCTGTAATCTATGTACTTGTATAGGTAGGGGTTCTGTTCACACTGCAGTCAACTGTGTGTGTGCTGATATCATCTACTATAAGTTCACCTGCACTCCTGTTTAAATCAGACTTGTGCCATGGTGCTTGTGTTATGTACTGTGTTCTGTAGTCCATGTGCTTAGACATGTAGAGGTTCTATTCTCACTAATATTACACAGAGTATTTTACACCAGCATGTGGAATACTGTTATCTTGTTCCCATCAGACACTGTTCATGTCATCAGCTATACTAGGGCAGGGTCAGGCAGAGATCATCACTAAAGTTTACAGTGACATGGCTTTTCATCTATCCAAATACATCTACTTCATCCTATACAATAATGTTTGCAGTGACATGGCTTTTAATCTATCCACATACATCATGGTATAGTGTGTAGGCCCTGTGTTATCTTGCTGAGAAAGCCCTGTGGTTCTCCACCTGCTACATGTGCCTGGTGAGGTACATGTGAAAAAGAACATTGTACTCTATTAGTGCTGTAACAAAGTTTGACTACAGTGCTGTCATACAATCCTAACATGTCAATATGATGGTGTGACGTATGACATGCACAACATAGGCTTTCAAGAGCAGTTTGGACACTTGGTGGTCAAAGTTCAGATTGCTATCTATATTTCTTCCCAGTACTTGCATCACTGGGCTTATGCATAGCTGGACTGTTGTCAATGCTGTGATTAACAAGGAACTCCACTTTTCAGACAAACAACATTACAAGCACACATTTCTGCATTTAGTTTTATATTGTGTGCTTTGTCACCATTCACTTGTGTGTGTTAGCTCCTCCTGTACTATTTTATCACCATTGGTGGAATCAGCAAACTCGGTAAGTCAAAGGCCATCTACAGTAGCCTGAACTGTTGAGAAACACAGTTCAAACAGAGAAGGGCCAAGCACAGGTCCATGGGAGTTGCCAGTGGTAATAGCTTTATTGGTACAGGTTGATTCACCAACTGATGCATGGTGTGTTCTGTCAGTGAGCAAATTGTTTACCAATCAACTGATTCATACCTCTCAACTGTCCAGATTTTTGCCTCATATTTTTGGTCTGTTCCTCATAAAAGTTGTGTTTTTTTCTGGCAAATCAGTGGGAAGATCTCAGGATTGAAGTCCTTAAATAATGATATGCATTTCAGTTTCAGACTTCAGATTCTCCAGAAAATGTACATCAACACAAAACCTGTTATTCTAGCAACTTTCTAAGTTTATTAGAATATTTAAAAATGTTCCTATTTTTGGGCCTTTGTCCACCCATTTTGTCAGGTTTTTCCCAGATTTTTTGACTAAGAAGTTGAGAAATATGAACTGATGTAATGTTTAATCCCCAGCTTGGGGGGGGGGGGGTTCAGTGATACCTGTGTGTGTGATTGTGTCAAAACCCTAGGCCAAGTCGCAATAGGCAAGTATGCACTGTCTTACCTTACTGCACACCCATCACACAGAACTGATGTGCTGTGACAAGATCACAGATCAGCTATGGCATGACCCAGTACATACACCTTTCTGAGATGGTGGAATATACAGTTCAACACACCCTCCACATGGAGTATGTTCCCCTACAAGGGTGTACATCAACATGCATCCACCTGCATTGGAGGGACAGCATCTAGTGCATGCATGCATAGAGACATCCTGACTCTCCTTGACTCTGAGGTAGACCAACATGTCATCATGGACCTCTTTTATATGTAATATTCCAGGTGTAGGCAGCAGACCTGTGTGACTTGTTACTGCTACATCAGGTCTGTTACATCTGATAGATGTCCTCAAACAGTTTATCGAGGGCATACATGATGACAACAGTATCATTTTGTGGAACTTGAGCAGATGAAGGCATTTGACAAAAAGTCACACTGTGGTATTCAATCAACGCTGTCTCATGTGGCCATAAACAGTAACTGTCACATGTGGCCATAAACAGCTATATCACCAAATGGTTAGACCAGTATATGACATACATGGCATCTCACTATGTTGAAATTTGTGATGTGACATATATCTCAAGTCCAGTGATCAGGTCAGTACATCAGTGGTGTCTGCTAGGCCCTTGCATGCCCCTTAGTTAAGTGATGGACATCACAGATAACATACAAATGCTGTGTCAAAACAGCTCCCCGAAGAACTACATCTTTTGGGAAATCATTAACTACAACTGTGATATCAGTATAATACAGACAATATCAAGACATACCAGAGACTCCTGCCATAGCCATGACAATACCTGCCTTGAGAAGACACATAGAGATATTTGTTGAATCAGGAAACAGACACACCACCCAAGTATAACATGGACCTCACACTCTATAATCAGACCAATAGGTATGTGACCTGTGTCCAGGGGTAGATGGTAAGTGGTACATCCACCATGTGATTACAGTGCTGACTACTCCCTTTACTGTAATTCAGTACTGGCTATGTGAAGGACATGCACATCAGAGGGCATACTAACATCATGGTTCCCAGCCTTCATCACATGAATAACTGAGTACAATGCACCCTTCTTCATGTACCTCCCTATACATGATCCAGTGATGCATAACTGAAGCGTACCACCTTTGTCACAGTGAGCTGTCACACAACTTATTGTTCATACCTAGGTATTCTTTCTGTGGAATATATATGACTGTCTGATGGTGCAGAACACCAATCAAGTTGTTACACCAAATGCATGTGTGCTACCTGTTAACCTTATGCACACACACTGTATACATAGTGTTGGACAACATTAATGGCATGTATATCATTTGTGACAGTGTGAATTGTGCCATTGATATATGCCATGCTCACATATGCCATGCTTAGCACTTGTTCAGAACTTGTTGTTAGCACTAAATAAGCTAAAAATTACTACAGCACTCAACCTTCCTCTTTACCTAGAGGAAATCAGTTTTTGTACTTACTTTCCTCACTTGCTTAGAGAAAAACAGCTGTTATACTCACCTTCCTCACTTGTCTAGAGGAAAGTAGTTTTTTTATTCAGGCATGTCCGAGGGTCAGCTCCCAGTGTTCTCTCCTGTCTATCTGATGAATCTGGGCATCTTGAGGCAATGTAGCAATTGCCTCATGTACACAGACAACCCTCTCCTCCTACCACCCAACACCACAACCTGTGAGAGATGCACTTATCTAGCCAAACTGGAGGTAAAGCTCTTGCTAACCATGACTGAACTTGACAGTAAAGAGGAGAAGGTAAACACTTGTACCACACCACACTCAACACATAGTCCTACTAAACCTACACCAACAAAATCCACACATAGAAACACAAAAAACATTCACAGAGGCTCTCAGTAATAATCTGCTCAAGCAACAGAGACCTCCAAAGCAGAAATGCAAGCAACCTCCACCCTCCAACACAACCCAAATGACACATAGCCCACAGACTCAGTGTGCCAATAAATCACAGCCCATAAGGCAAACCAACATATCCAACACACTAGTCAAGGTGACTCTATAGTCAGGCACACTGATGTCCCACTCACCAAGCTAAACAAGGAGAAGGTTACTATCAGCTGCCTGTTGGGTGCCAGGATCTGCCACATAACTCACACACTCAGGTAACTCCACAACAAGTACAAATATGACTCTGTCATTGTCCATGTTGGTGTGAATGACCTGAGACATACCTACCTGGACTACATGAAAAGAAACATGGAAGAGCTCTCCGATCTTGTAGCCCTGGCAGGTATGACCCTAGCCCTGAGTAGCAACCTGCAATCACCCAGAATGATACCGCAGTACAAGGACAAAATGATTGACTTTAACAATTGGCTAAGCTTCTGGTCTCATTCTAAGGGGATCCAATATCTGTCTACCTGGGATGACATGGTCAACAGACCATGATGCTTTGCCAGAGATGGCCTGTACCTGTCACGCCTGGGATTCTGAATGCTGGCTAAGGCTCTTGCCACCCCTATAGTGCCTTTTTAGGCAAGGTTCAAATGACAAATTCACCACCATAACAGGAACAGACAAGAAAAAACTGAGGGTAATACTACTCAATGTTAGAAGTCTAAATCTCAAAATGCATTCACTTGAGGCACTCCTTAAAATGAAGAACAGTGATATCTGTGCAGTGATGGAGACCTGGTTCAAGGCTCTAGAGAACACCTCTGCATTACCAGGCTATAATTCATACCACACTTGTTGGCCATCTAACCTGGACCAGAGCACCAAAGGTGGAGGTGTGTCCATATTCATTAAGGATATCCACACCTCCAGGCTAGTTGCGCAGCCGTAGACGAGGGTAAGGTAGTTCACATAGCTTATCTTGACCTCGCCAAGGCTTTCGACACCATCCCCCATTCTGGAATTATAGGTAAACTCACTAAACTAGGTATAAATCCCTATGTCACAAGATGGGTTGCCAACTATCTCACTGACAGAACTCACACTGTAAATGCTGCAGACTCCAAATCTGACTTCAAACCAGTGACAAGTGGAGTACCACAGGGTACAGTCCTGAGACACCTCCTGTTTGGTATCTACTTCTCTGAAGTACAGGCTAACACAGAAGGCCTCTGGCTAATGAAGTTCACAGATGACTGCAAACTAGGAGCCATAGTCGAGTCCCCAAATGATGTGGACATCCTACAGAAGGACCTCACTGAGACAGATGCCTGGTGTCAGAGGCATGGCCTCAAGCTCAATGCCAAAAAGTGCATTGTCATCCTCTTTGGTAAAAACTCTGTACCCATGAACTACCACATAAACGGAAGTCTACTTAACACCGAATGTGTGATAAGAGACCTTGGGACCCAGGTGGACAGTAGTCTCTCCTTTGATAATCACATCATCACAGTAGTCAGGAAATCCTTCTATGTGGCACACTTCATCACAAAAGGCTGTCATTCAGGAAAAAAGAGGTCATTGTTCCCCTCTACTCAGCAGTCATTAGACCCATTATAAAGTACAATGCCCCTTTTGGAATGTACCTCACAAGACATCTGCAGCAGCTGGAAAGGCCACAGAAATACCACGCAAAGAGGATTAGTGGCCTCAAACAGATGCCCTACACTGACCGTTTCACAAAACTCCAGCTTTACTCTGTAGCATATTGCCTACTCTGAGGAGATCTCTGCCTAACATATAAAGCTATGTTAAACCCAGAGCTGTTGGACATGCTACACCTAAAGAAATCCCAATCCCTCCAAGCTACATGCTCTAGGGACCTAAACCTTGTCACCGCAATAAACAGGACATGCTGGAGGGATAGATTCCTGTCCCAGAGACTTCCTATACTCTGGAACAAGCTACCCATCTATGTCAAGCAAAGTTCCTCATTAGCACTCCAAGAAAAATTTTGATGAGTGGATGGGAAATAGGAAATACATCCCGGGGATCACTTCTGTGGCTCTGCTCAACAGGGGCACAGAAAATTAACTTTCTTGGGTGGCGTAAGCCAGGGGAACCTTGTTGGCTAGGCTTACTTAGGCCAATGGGCCGATAGCCTAGTACCTACCTATGAGCCTATGAACAAGGCAACTAGCCTGTACTATCCCATACTGTCACATACAGGTATAGCAGTGTCCCTCCTAACACCTCCTAGAGGTATTACAGTGCCAGGACAGTGTGCATGGCTACCCTCATAGAGTGTGGATGTATTATACTAGTTGTCTATTGTGTGTGCAGGCTCATCTGTCATCACGCCACATCACAAGTTATGCCAGAGGTATGGGATTAGTGGTGGTATTAGCCAGATATTTGCCATGATTGTGGTTAGACTTTGTAATATTTGCCATAAACTTTTACCTATGGCTACCATGCTGGAGACCTCTGCTGAGACTACACTCATATTCAGGTATATCAGTTTGCACAGCTTCACAATATGCACCCTACCTCAGTTGTATGCTACATCCCTGATAGATGTCTTCTGCATTATTCATGTAAGGATGCTTATCTCACATACACATCCTCATATGTCACCTTATGTGTCAGTCACAGACAACACATATTTACTGTACAGTGCATACTGTACCATATAGATAAGTGCTTGGTTTTGCTGCTGCAGTCATCTTCCACTGACATGCCCTCCTCTGCTGTACATGTGGGAGTTTCACCTGTACCCTTTCCCTGTGTTCATTCCTACAATTTATCTGTGTGCCCCTGTTCAATACACACACTTCTCCTGAGTGATCATTTTACATGTCAGTCCCATGTCCTGGTTGTTGTTCCTTCGGCTTTTCCCGGTTAGGGGTCACCACAGCGGAACTCTGGTCTGCTAATGATTGGCAGTAGATTTTCATGGTGTTGAGGTGCCAGCTCAATGCCCAACCTTCAACGACTGTGGGGAGGACATGTAGACTCCACACAGAAGGCGTTCCAGCCGAGAATCGAATAGGAGAACCTCTTGCTGTGAGGCGACAATGCTACCACGGCACCAACACGGTACAGATCATTAACACAGCTTCAGTACATAATGGCAGGAATGGGATATCACAATACTCTGCACTCTAGGTACACTGTTGTGTACTGTGTTTGGACCATATCCTTCACATTCATACCTCTCAAATATCCAGAGTGTCCCAGAATGTCCAAATGTTTTCCTTAACAAACATGTGGCTTCCTGCCATATCACTGGGATAATATCTGGACTGATGTGACTCAATATTACATACATTTGAGTGCATACCTCTCAACCATCCTGATCTGGCAGAATTTCCATTTTTTGTCTCATATTTGTGATCATTTCCTCAAAGCATGTTGTTTTCCTGGTAAATCATTGGCATGTCATTGCAGAGTGCAGTCAGTAACTGATGACTGATATTTGAGTTTCAAACTTCATGCTCTTCAGAAAGGTCAAG